>NC_143588.1:109053258-109358249 GCF_048544385.1 Mastigoproctus giganteus
GAAAGGTTAGACATCTGATGTCTCTGTCTCGTGAACCCCTTGTGAGAATGGGAGTTGCCTAGAAGAGAAACAGCTTCTTTGCTTACCTGTCATCTGTTCAATTCCAAATAATTTAATGTCTTTTAATTTATAGTATGTGGAAATGAGAACAGAAAATGTACTATAACCAGTTAAAAAATAATTGTGAGCAAAGGTATTACAGGAGGATTTGATTTACTTTTATAAAATTTTAAAAAAATAATAGAAACATAAAAAATGTAGCACCGTTCAGAGGACTTACTAACAGGGAAAGGTTAAAAATTCCTCCAATTTCTGATGGGATTCAAATTTGGGCCTATCCAAATTAGGGAGAAAGCCATTATTCTGCCAGAAAGGAACAAACAGTTAAGAACCACTGCTCTAGAAAGTCTACTGGACGAAGTAAAGAAATCCTTGCATTTTTTTTTTTTTCCATATAAAGAGCAGTTTATAAAATGAATTTTTGGTTACAAAGTAATCCAAACAATGTGTACTTTACTTTACTTGAAACGTTTCAAGATTGCATTCTGTCTAACCCAACTGAATGCACATCATTTTTTGGGTCAGAGATTTTGAAAAGGTGGCCTGGCAATACGGGTGGTGTTGGAAAGTCATATTATTAAATTCAACACACAGTAGCAGACTTACCTGTCAAGGTGGGACTGATGGCTGGTTATTTATTACTTGTTAAAAATCATGTGGGAGTTGTTAAGCAATCTAGAAAGCCAGTGGAAGATGCCAGGGTTTTAGGAGAATTAACGGCTAAGTCTGTGTATACTGTCTATAAATTTTGTGTTCTGATGCCGATTTTCTGTTTGCTGGACAAAAAAAAAACCAAGTTTCTGGGAGAAAAAACTATGCTGCCCTAGCCTGAGACTGATTAACATTGCATTAATTGCATTGCATTGTTACTGAGTGTGTAACATTGCATTAATGTTTTGAAAAATTACTGTAAAAAAATAAAAGATTCTAAACGATGTTCAGTGAAATGTTTCCCACAGTTATTACAAATTACAAGGTTGGAGATTTCTATTCCGAACAACTCATTGGAGCTTATCCAATAGTGTTCAGTTGGATCGAGTCTGGTGACTAGAGAAGCCAGCACAATAGACTGAACTGACTCATATTTTTGAAAGAAGTGTGTACAATTCGCATGTTACTCTAACTAGGCACATCGCCATGAAGTGATGTGCCAGGTTGGAGATTACATCCAGATAACCAGTAGCTCCCAAAATTTCACCACTAATATTAAGGGACCCAATAAGGGCCATGAAAACACTCCCTAAACCATTACACTATTGCCGACAGCCCTCACTGTTGACACCTGGCAAGACTGATCCATGGACTCATCAAGTTTTTGCCATATATATATTTTCCATCAGCAAAAAATGCCAGGAACCAGAATTCTTCTGAGCAAGCAAACTCTTTTTTTCAATCCACCACTGTCCAGTCTTGGTTTTCAAGAACAAAGTGTGATCGAACTTTCCTGTTTTTTTGCTGACAAGAATAGAACCCTATTCAGTCGTTAGTTGCGATATACCATCAGTTAACTGGTACGAACTGTTCATTCTGAAATGTCTCTTTGATTACCACTGTTCTACTGAGTTGTGGTTTTGTTGAGTGCAAACTTTCTTCAACCCTGTGCAAGTCTTTTCCACATTTGTTTGTCTCTTGCATTACCAAGTTTTTTGACAACAAGTTCCATATTCTCGTGATGCTATTCAGCCATACATAAAAAGCCCAAGCACGGTTGAATGTATTGAGGTATACTGTATATGAGGCATCTGGTGGCAACTACTATACCACATTCAATTAAATCTTTCATCTTGCCCTTTTTGTGCTGACTTGAGCACACCCAGTATTCCCATGTATCCGTCCATGTGTTTTGCATCGTTTGGTATGAATTTTTGATGCAATTATTGAAAGCAGCCAACATATAATGAAAAAGACAAATGTACCAAATAAAATGGATACTCAACGTAAAATTTTATTTTCTACTATAGTCTTGTACTTATTAAGTAATTAAGAAATACTGAGAATCCTATTCTTTAGTCTCACTTACACTTTCCTAGTTTAAATCCTCCTTCACAGGCAGCCTTAACTGTTTCTATCCTGCTCTTCAACAGAAGCCTGATTTTTTTTGTCTTCTATCCGATCCTGATGGTTCTTCAAACAGATCAAGTCCTTTTTCAGGCCTCCTCTGTAAAAGTAAAATGTCACATTTACTTAAAATATACACAAAAATTATATTTAAGCTTAGAGATAGTTTTTGCTGAGCGAAACCATGTAACTTACATGTAAAATGGAGCCTGTCCATTTCTCAGCAGATCGAGTACAAGCAACTTTTTCACAAACATTCACAATATTTGGTTGACAATTATAGCTGGCATCACAAGAAATTGACTCGTCAGTGTAGCACAGTTGGTAGGATCACCATCCTTATCACACCAGATGGAAAATACCTGAGTCCTGTCAATGACAGGACTCCAACACAGGTCAATTTTTGTTTTGCTGGAAGAAAAAACCATGCTTACCCTCTCCTGAGACCAACTAATTAAACCATGTTGTGAAAACGGCTGATAAATATTTCTCACATCATTAATGGGACTTGAACATCAATCATCAAAAATTGATGGTTCGACTGTTGATGAGCCTGCTCTGATAGCTGATAACCTAAAAGAATATTTTGCATCATGTGCACATGTGAAAAGTTATCAAGGGAGAAGAATGCCAGAAGATTATCAAATATCAAACTCTGACAGGCTGCTTAATGATTTTCTAATGGCTGAGAGGAAAGTGGAGGAGAAACTGTTGGTGTTAAACATAAGCAAGGCACATGGGTGGATGGGTTCTATCCTGTTATATTAAAGGAGGTGGTGAAGGAAGTAAGCAAACCCTTAGCCATAGCTATGACAGCATCATTGGATACATTGGGGAAAGGACTGGAGTTGTGCAGATGTATCTCCAATTCACAAAGGTGGATCTAAGGGTGACATGAGCAATTACAGATCAGTTAGCTTAACTTCTGTTCTGTGAAAAATAATGGATTCACTAGTTAAAGAAGCCGACCGGGCTAGCCAGTTGGGTAAAAGTGCCTGCCTGGCAACCCAAAGGTCGTGGGTTCGAATCCCGCCTCAGGCTTGGATCAAAGTACTGCAAAAAAAAACCTTGGGAGGTGCATTATAGCCACAGAAGCCGATGCGGCAACAACTACAAAAAAAAAAAAAAAAAACTAGTTAAAGAACCATTGCAGGATCATCTAAACAAGACAGCAGTAATAATTCAGACACACCATGGGTTTGTTCAAGGGAAGTCTTATCTGACCAATTTGATTGCATACTATGATGTGGTCACAAAGGAACTGGATGGAAAAAATAATTTTGATGTCTTATACTTGGATTTCAAGAAAGCTTTTGACACTGTTGCACATGGAATACTACTGTACAAATTGGAGCAGTGTGGCATTAAGGGCAAGTTGCTGCTGTGTATCAAGGAATGGTTGAGAGGGAGAATACAGAGAGTGGTAATCAATGGAAGCTTCTCTTCATGGATTAATCTTATTAGTGGAGTCCCACAGGGTTCGGTGTTGAGCCCACTGTTGTTTTGTATATTTATCAATGATATTGATGAATATACAATGTCATTGATGAACAACTGTCTAAGATTGCAGATGATACAAAGGTTGGCAGGATTGTTAATGACAGTAATGGCAGTGAACTACTGCAACAGGATCTAGAACATTTGGGCAGATGGGATGAGAAGTGGCAACTGAAGTTTAACTTTGACAAATGCAAAGTACTACATATGGGTAGAAGTAATCCCAGAGAAATCTACCAACTGTGTAGTACTACACTTAGGGTGACAGAAAATAAAAAAAAAAATCTGAGAATGATTGTGTAGTCATATATGAAGTTTTCTGAGCAATGCAGACAAAGCAGTTCATGGGGTACTGTCAATGCTATATAGGAATGTTACTAGGAGGAAAAAGGAAGTGGTTGTCCTTTTGTATAAAGCAATGGTAAGGCCACATGTTGAGTACTACATACAGGTCTGGAACCGTAATTTTAGGAAGGATGTAGAGTTTCTAGAACAAGTACAGAGAAGGGCAACAAGACTGGTGAGGCAAACAATGGGGTGGGCTTACGAAGAAAGGCTTAAGTTCTGAAAAGTGTAGTGTGTGGAGACTAGGCACCTGCGAGGTGATCTGAATTGGGGTGTATAAGGCCTTGATTGGATTCAGTGGGCTGAATGCTGGAGGATTCTTCTGCTTGCTCAGATTACAAACCTGAGGGGCATATATTCAAATTGAGGAAAGACAGTTGTAGAATAGATGTGCTGAAATTTGTCTTTAGCTAGCAGGCTTGATTAATTGTTGGAATGAACTTCCGCCTGTCGTTATGGAATTTGACAGCTTAAATAAATTCAAGGAAGAACTGGGCAAACTTTTAGAGGGAATGGTTGTGTGAAATTGTTTTTTTTTTTTTTTTTTTTCTTGCTGATGCTACATGAGCTCATAGATCTCTTGCATCATATGCCTCTATTACTACTACTATTACTATTTTCCAGGATGGCAATCCTACCAACGAGGGCTGAGTTAGAGTGAATGCCGCTCTGGAAGTGGATAGGCATATTCCTGCCGGCTCTACTCATTTGTAGAATGACATTCACTCTAAAGCAGAATCATGATTAGCAGCCAATCAGCTCAAAGCAGTGAGCTGAGCTACATCTAAACATTATATCGCAGAGATCCATGGATAAGAGTCTCTTACAGAACTTTAACCAGGAACTTTACTGGTTAATCATTCTCACCAATTAGGTTTCTAGATTCAGTATGCTGCCACTGATTATTTTAGGATGAGAAGTGCAGATCAGATTTATCAGTACAGTCAGTCCTCATATAGCACGATAGTTGTGTTCCTAGAAACCCTCATGCAATGCAAAATCATGCAATATAAACAACAGGCTCTATGGAAAAAATAGGGTTAGGTGCTCACCACCCAAGACTGAACACACATTTGTAACAAAAACATTACCAAACACAATAAATTATCGTAATAAAATACTTACGTATTTCATTACGACTATTACGTAATAAAATATTGCTAATGCTGTTGCTTCTATCATAAGCAAACTTGTCTTTTCTTTGATTTTCTATCGAAACAGATGACAGCTGTTCCATCTCTTCCAATTCTTTGTGTCTTAATCTAATGGATTTTAATTACACTTTGAGTTGTTCCCGCTATAAATGTTGTTTTTATTTTCTCTGCATTCTTTGTAATTCTCGGCATTTCCTCATTTAGGCCTGTAGCACGTGCAATATCACATGGTCTTTCATTTCACTCAAAGCATTTCACAATTTCATATTTTTTCTCTATCGACAGAGGCGGACTGACCATAAGCCTTACCAGGGAAACCACGGTGGGTCAGAGGCCGGTGTGATTTTGGCCATAAACCATGCTATGAGGCCACTACAAATTTTCCTAGGTAAGAATTTTTGATCCAGTCCACCTCTGTTTATCAATATTGCTTTCCTTTTTCTCTCTGAATCTGTAGTGTCTTCACCACGACACATCCTTCTCACACCTTTTAAATATTTTACTCATTTTTAGGGAATAAAGCACAATTACAAAATGAGGAGGCAAACTTGATATACATAAACAAAGCTGCTTTTTTTTTAGTTGTTGGCGCATCGGCTGCTGTAGCCATAATGCACCTCCCAAAGTTTTTGCACTACTTTGATCCAAAACCGAGGCAGGATTCGAATCCGCGACCTTTGGGTTGCCACGCAGGCACTTTACCCACCCGGCTAGCCCGGTCGGCCTAAACAAAGCTGCGGGCGTGTAGCAACTGAATAAACAACACCGTAAAGGCAGAGACAACTCTACCTCACTAGCTCACATTTTACTAAAGCACATTTCTGAAGGTGCTGAATAAGCAAATAAATAACCATAAAACAATTTCCAGTTGCGTTCCTGCTAGTGGATTCTGTTATAAACTGGTAGTAAACGGGATCTAATTGCATTTGCGATAATACCGGTAGCTGGAATTATGGTGAAATGTGTTTCCCATTCACTGATATAAAAACCATAAAATACATTTTCAAAATCTCCTCTTCATTTCTAACGTGTTGCGTTCAGTTGGGGTGATTCCGGTCCAACTGCCATTTCTTGTAAACATAAAGGTGAATCTTCCATAAGCGAATTCGGTTCGTGTTATATACGATATCGTTCCCCTATTTATAAATCTTGTATGATCGAATTCGTGTAATGTAAACACGTGTTATACGAGGCCTGACTGTATCTGACATTCACCTATTCAGCAAATAAATAACAAATGGATCTCTTCTTTAAACTTACCTATCGCAGTAGATGTCCAACTGCTCATTGCTGGAAATATTGTCAAAATCCTCAACGCATGACCATGTATTTGCGCTCGGATTCCTTTAAGTTCGCATTTAAATTGCCGTACAAAAAAAATAATAATAAAATAAATATTTGTAAAGAAAACACTGAAAATCAAACTAACAAACCACACACATCAATAATGAACAATTTAAGTCGTTTATACCCTCAAAACAGGGTGGCCAACTCGTAATAATGTACTGGCACAAAACTATGTTAAACAAAATCACCATATTACTTTTTTTTTTCTCACAGATTTTCTGGTGATGTACTATACAGTACACCCAGCTTCAATTAACAGCTATCTCCTTAATAACTAGGAAACTGCCCTATCCTATTTATTTTCTTATATTTTTCCCCTTAAATTATTTGTTACTCTTACCATTCAAGTGTCACTTTCATAAGTTTGAACAGATTGTCAAACTGACATACAGACCTTTCCCTGTTTTTTTCTTTAACAGAACCATTCGTTCCTTTGGCAGGGAGTTGTTCCTAGCTGAACCTTTCCTTTCCTTAGTATCACGGAGGTGCTTATCACAAGAATGTCCCTCTTATAAGTCTTGCAGCAAAAAATTCTCCTTCTCTTATATAATATGGCTTATTCGATCTTCGTGTTTTACCATTTCAGTGAATGGGTGTCTAATTAGTTTTATCTTAATTAGTTTTATCTTATAGTTGACAGGGGATAACTTTTTCAAGATTCTAAATGGGCCAAGAGAATATCTGTTCTATCTCTTGTTCTTCTTCTTCTTCTTCTTCCCTGTGATTTGAAGTAGTACCCAGTCTCCAACTAGGAACGGTTTATACTTTCTGCTCATATCGAACCTCTCTCTACTCCCCCTGCTAGCCTCACTGCTGGTTTCTCTTGAGAGTTACCTAGCTGTCTCAAAATTTTCTAGACTGTCTTTTTAAAAGCCGAAACTCAAGATACTCCATTTTATCAGTGTTCACTTTAAGATCTGAAGCAAACTTAAGTCCGATCCCTATTAGCAAATAAAAAAAGGAGGGCTTATCCTTTACACTTTTGTGTACGCTCGTCGTAATTAAGAAAAGTGCCGAGGACAAGTAATCATTCCAATCTGTCCCTTTTCTCTACTAGGTGTGCCAAATCCCTTTTGATGACCTATTGAATCGGTCGCAAAGGCCGTTCGGTTTTGATCTGTAGGGCACTTACTCTGTTTTTTAACTTGCAACAACATATCACACAGTTATATCAACAATTTGGATTGGACATTTGTTCCTCTATCCATCATCATCAGCCATTTTTAATCCCCTGCAGGATGAAGACCTCTCTCCCTAACTTTCCAGTTCCTTCTATTTTGTGCCAGTAGCGTAGTTGCCCTTTTTCGGGCCCGGAGGCATAGAACATGTTCGAGCTCCTACTTAATTAATGAACATTGCAAAAACAGGAGACAGCCAAAGGGCCCGAACCCGGAGTCATTTGCCTTGCCTGCCTACATGGTAGTTACGCCACTGTTTTGTGCAATGGCATCGATTCACTGTCCACAAATTCATGAAATTCATCTGTCCATCTCCGTTGTTGTATTCCAGGTTTTCTTCCAGCTCCTCTTAGGTCATTCTGTTATTCTCTTAGTCCATCTGTCATCATGTCTTCGAGCGATGTGTCTTGCCCAAGATCATTTTAGTTCTTTAGTTTTGATAACAATGTCCTTTACTTGAATTTGTGGCATAATCCATCTGTTTCTCTTCTAATCTAACAGTCCGATTCCCAACACAATTCGTTCCATTACTCGCTGTGACGTTCTCAGCTTCTCTTTTATTCTTTTGGTGAGTGTCCAAGTATCACATCCATAAGTTATGTTGGGGAGTATCCATTGGTTCATTATTTTACGTTTCAGACAAATTGGGATATTGCTCCTCAGTATGTGATAATATTTCCAGAATGCTATCCTTCCAAAATTTATTCTTCTCTTGACTTCCAGCCATTTATCATTATTACAGCTAATGACTTGTCCCAGATAAGTATATGACTCCACATTTTCAATTACTGCTCCTTCAATAATTATATGCCTTTCTGTGGAATACTTGTTCATCATTACTTTTGTTTTAGCCATATTCATCTTTAGTTCAAAATCCTTACTTAGTGTGCATAACTGGTTAAGATTTTCCTCTAATTCTTTGGGATCGTGGCATATGATCACAATATCATCTGCAAATCTTAAATGGTTAAGGTACTCTCCATTCACATTCACATGTTCGTGCGACCAGTCTAATCTTTTGAAAGCTTGCACAACGTTTTCATCATCTTGTTCAATCCATGACTAGACGAATTCAGGCTGTTTTGAAGGCTAAAGGAGGTTCGACACGCTACTAGTTAGGTGTACCTATTAAAGTGGCAGCACACTGTTTATTCACATTACAAATAAGTAATATTATTTGTTTCAGATACTATTTAAATTCAAACTTAACACATCAAATTTTCTAGATAAAGTTTCTGTCTAGACACCCAGCTTCAATTAACCTTTATCTACTTCCTTACTAAGAAACTACACTAACCTATTTAATTTTCTTTAAGTTATTTGTTACTCTTATCATTCAAGTATCACACTCATAAGTTGAACAGATTGCCAAACTGTCATACACACATTTCTCTTCTAATCTAACAGTTCGATTCCCAACACAATTCGTTCCATTACTCACTGTGACGTTCTCAGCTTCTCTTTTATTCTTTTGGTGAGTGTCCAAGTATCACATCCATAAGTTATGTTGGGGAGTATCCATTGAGTGCTTCAGACTGGACCTTTCCTTTCCTTTCTTCATTATCACAAAGGTGCCGATTACTGGATTGTCCCAATAGAATTCTTCCCCTGTTGTTTATAGATATTTTCAGGGGAAGAAAGCCCTCAAATAGTTGGCTAGCGTAATTCCTAAATTATTTTTCTCCTTTGATTAATTATCTCCTTCGCTTCCTAGAACAATTTTCCAGTATCTCGTTTAGGAACACGAACTCATTACACCACCCTATTGCTCCCATTACCCCTCCAAACTGTCTTACTGCTACTAGCAACATAATGCTGGACTAAGAGAATAACTCCAAAGATATCATGTTCTCTGGTGGAGTCCCCAGCTAACGATTTTAAGAAGACGTGTTCACAGGGCAAGGAAATAGTAGCAAAGGCGACGCCTTTGTCCTTCCAATAAAGTACAAAGACTCAGAAATGAATACAGAACCATAAAACACCGGTATAATCGTGTAAACTGAAATGAAAATATCGCTGCTCAGCAGTCTTTCCTCTCCACCGTTGGAAAATCGGACCCGTGGGCACAACTCACTTAGTAGAGATAAATTGCCAACCAATTATCAATAAGTCCATACTAACTAACTATTCTGAAACTATGACATGGCATGATACTATTACCACGATTTTGCATACCTTTTCTCTCAAGATGATCTGTCAATTCTCTTCCACTAAAGCCATGACTGTTTTCTCAACAAAAGCTTCAAGCAGTCTTAAATCAATTTCCAAAAATGTTCCGGACGTGACTTGCTGGAGAATGCTGTCATTAAGAAGTTCGGAGAAACTTATGCTAACATCCTGTTAAATCTCATCAACAAATGTCTTCTCTGCGGTACTTTTGTACAACTCTTGAAGAGTGCCTTAGTCAAACTGCTAAAAAAACCCAAGAAATCGCCATCAGATCCCAGTTTTCTGCCCCAATTCTCTTCTACCGAATTTGGGAAAACTCTATGAACGACTGCTCTTCCCAAGAATCTATGATCTCTTCCAGGCTGAAGATATCTTTTCACCTCACCAGTATGGATTCGTTAAGAGTAAGTCCAGTGAAGATGCCCTTATTGCATTAAAAAATTACATCCAGAATTTTCCATCTCCATAGGCTTCGAGGGTGCTAATGACTCCCTCTGGTGAGAGAGAGCCCTCGCAAGTCTTCGGAACATTTCATGCTCCTCTCAGTTGTACCAAGCTATCCAAGGCTACTTTGATCATAGATTTATACAAGTTACTTCAAAAACTTGCAGCATAACACGAACTGTAGGTTTTTGTAGTAACCTGCAGTCTGGTTATATGGCTATTCAGACATTTTGATTTTGCTACTCCATTCGCATATGCGATGAACTTGTCATTGTCTTCTCTAGCAATTCCAAGCAATAAATTCAAGAAAGAGACTCTCCGGTCTTAAAGGATCTCATCGAATGGGCAACTGCAAACAAACTTAAAATTGCTCCATCCAAAACCCGGCTCTTCATTTTTAAAGTAAACTAAATATTCATCCTCCTCGTACCATGAAAATAGCTAACCAGCAAATACCATAAGTCAGGTAGTTAAAACACGTTGGTGTGATCATTGATGATAGACTCAATTTTACTCTCCAGGTAAACCACGTAATAGATAAGGTCAAGAAATTTACTATGGCTATTGTTCGGATTACAAGAACTGATTCAGGGGTTGGAAGCATAGTTCTCTTATATTACAAGAGAGTATTCATACCTATTGCAACCTGTGATGCTCAGGCTTGGTATGACAGAATTAAGAACGTCAAACTGAAATCAAAACAACTTTCATTGCAAAGATCCATGATTCTTACAATGCTCCGTGCCTGCAGAACTTTCTCAACTGATGCCCTACAAGTAATAGATGGAGTACCACCTCTGGACATGCACATTTTACATCGTGCCTTCTGTTACTATCAAAAACACCAAACCTCCATGGAATTCTATGGGATACAGAATGATGTTCTTGCAGACATCAAAGTGAAAAAGTCTGGATTTGGTCTGATTTATTAAAAATTTGGCAAGATCGTTGGTAGACAATCCGAAAAACAGAACTACATATAAATCTATACTAGATGTGTCCTTTACTGCCAACAAGAAAATATCCCTATGGTTCTCTCCAAACCTGTACACGTCATTTATCCTAACGGGACATGGCTCTTTTAACTTCGAACTCTTACAGTTCGGAATAAGCAATGCCGATTCTTGCCTTTGTCTCCAACTGGAACTACCTGTTATATCACTGCCCTTTTATGCTAACCTACGGAAATCACTACCATACCGTATAAACACCTTTTCACCTAACAACGAAAACCATCTAGTAGAATCTGCCTCACACCTTGGAATGCTACAATTTGCTTGATTTTTTTACTAGAAGAAATCTTCTTTTGGCCAATCCTGCTTCAGCTCCACCTCCTATGGTGCCTCCAGCATCTCCAATAATGTCAGCCTCAAAATGAGTGGTGTTTTACAAAGTTAAAACATTGTCAACTTGAATAGCTTTCAGAAGATCATCTTTTTTAAGATCCACCCCACATGTATTCAGTTTTTTTCTTCCTTTTTTGTCTTTTATATTTTTATTTCCCCTCAGGCTTGGCCAACCCGATGATTTCTGGCACCCACTTGTATTGCACTGCTTCCAGTGGGTGCAGAATTTGTCTAATATTTTATTATTATTATTATTTTGTTCATTAATTTTTCTTATCTTTCTTTAGCTGGTATCCCAGTCTGGGCAACTGTGGGTATGGTTTCATTTTGTATTTACAATCATTATATTTATTTATTTTTTATTCTCCTTCTTTTATTTATTTATTGAAAATAAAAGTATGAGAAAAAACAAAATCGTACAGAATTTAATTACTGGCTCAGAACACCGTAGTCTCCTTAATGAAAGCAACAACCCTTCCCATTATCCCTGATCGTAGTTACCTCTTTGAGTAAATCCCACTTCAGCACACTGTGATCTCTGCCACCTAGTGGTTCCTTTATCTGAAGATTCTCAATGCGTGAAGAATCACTACTGATAATCAGATCAAGAGTATTACTCCCTCTAGTTGCCTCCCAAACATGCTGCTGTAGAAAACAGTCAACCAATAAATCCACAAAAGCCTTGCTTTTGTGCAGTTAACAACCCACAAATTCCAGTCTGGGAAATGAAAATCCGCCATTAGAAGGCACTTTGATTTACTTGCCCACTCTACTTCTCTGCACAGTTGTTTGTTATATTTATCGAAGTCATTAGGCCTATAACACATTCCTACTCTCATTTTTTCCTCCCCAGTTCTTTCATCACACCAAACTGACTAGACACTGCACTGTCCAGCCATGTCAACTGGCCATACTTCCTGGAGTTTTATCTATTTCTTAACGTACAAGTTAGTGCAAATGCATCATATTAGCACGCAGCTAAACTCGGAATCAGCACAAATATGCAAAGGGGGCATCATTTAAGTTATATCTCATATTATGAATACCTTCACAACGAGTTGCCACGATATTGCACTATATGGGATATAACATAAATTATGCCGCCTTTGCATATTTGTGCTAATTCAGAGTTTAGCTGCCTACTAATATGATGCATTTGAACTAACTTGTACGTTGTCTGAATTTCTCGCAACCTGAGGCTAAAGCCCTAAACACATATCAATATGTTTATTAAACAAATAATATACGTCCTCCTCCCTTCCTGTACCCCCCAAATACTATTTCTGCATTTGTTATATCTGTGTGATACCACGTATTTCATATCCGAACAGTATCTGCCTTTGATGTTATGACCGACACCTCAAATTCATTTACCAAACTCCTAACACTGGTGTACGCACAACTATACATGCACCTGTTTCCATTCTTAGCTACCCTAATACAGCCCATGTATTTATTTGTTCCGCAATGACTCCCAGCAGTCTGAAACCGTCTGCACTTTGTTTTTCTGGCTGTTGCTGCTGATTCCAACAGAAGCAGTGCAAGAATCACTTTCACCTCTGCCAGCGTCTATTGTTAATCTATTAGTCCATGTATCCCTCCAAGCTAGCAGTTTTCCGATCGACCTAACACTGCCTTGATAGCATCAGCATATATTCATGCACCCTTTCTATTTAAGTGTATCCCATCCCTATAGAAGCCATCTCTCCTGTTAAAAGCACAGAGCAGGCCGAGAAAACGGGCTGCTCTGTGCTTTTAACAGGAGAGATTTGCAGAATTGCAGACATTTTCCAATTCAACCCTAACTCATGACTTTTTTCCAACATTGACTTGTACTTGTTAAGAAAATCTGCTGATCTCCTACTCTTAATGTCACTGGTGCCATCATGTACAACAATATCACCCTTTGTGCCCTTAAAAGATGATATATGTTTCACAACATCAATTTTTACCCCTGGCAGACATACCCTGGTCCTATTCCAAATATCCTTTTCACAGAATATATAATAAGCCTATTTTCAACTTTTTCCTTTTTCTAAAGGAAAAATCCATAACTCATCTCTGAGTTCAACTCTTTTGAGAACTTTACTGTACAGTAATGAATGTACCTCTGTGTCATTTTCATGGTCATTCCCCATCTCATTCTAGCACATTTTGTCCTCAGCTGCCCTTGTGCCCTTAAACACCCATACTAATACCAATACTCATCTCCTTACCAAGTATTTTGAAAACTATTATTCAAAGGGCTTTTTTTAATAAAATTAACCACATTAATACCATCTTACAGCACTTTATGGATTTCAGGTTCCAACTTCTTTTCTGCAATACCTTGCCTATAGATGATACAATGAACGAATTTCATGTGTGATGCTGGCTAAAGAACTTTCCCCTTAAATCCTTTTTTTGTTCCAGTGAAAGCAGCAGCTTCATCGCTAGTAATACTCAGTTTTTTCCACAAAATTTTGTTTTTATTAAAGAAATTGTCCCCTAGTTCTGCCTGCTGGAGTAAGAATTACTGCAACAGACAGAACTAGGGTTTCACCAATTGTGTGCAGCTTCTCTTTTGCAATCAGGTACGAAATCTCGAGAGACCCTTGCAAACATTTTTCATTAATTTTTGTGAAGATTTGCAAAATGGTGGTCTGATTATTGCATAACTTTAAGTATTATTGAGAAAAAATGTAAAATTTAAAGTATTTTAGATACAAGATACTGTTTTCAAATATATTTTAAAATATTAAATACAAAAACATTTTTCCAAAAGTATTTTTAAAACTTAAGTGTTTTGAATACTTGAAAAGTATTTAAAACACTTAAGTAGTTCTACTGTACTTAAAGTACATAGATATTTAAAAGATTTTTTAAAATAACTTAAATACTTTCTTTTCTGAAAGTTCTAAATATTTTTCAAGATTACTTTTCATTTTAAATGCAAGATACTGAAAATAAAAAGTACTTTTTACGTTACATTTTCCATATCTTCTTATATGTAAAAGGAAGTTTCTATTTTCATCTTACTGCCTTTTATTTTCAGGCTAAATATAAAAAAAATTCAAATTCCAAACAAACACTTTTAAGTGCAACAAATATGCCAGTAATTTATTTTTTAGATTTTATTAAAATTATAAAAATTATAGAAATATTCATTTTAAATATCATGCCGTAGACTAGAGCAGCAAAACAACGGGCACAAAATGGCAGGAGTGCCGTGACTTGGGAGGGACTCTCTGAAACAGAATATGATCTAGCCAAGGAGGATGTCTGTGTGAGTGCCAGGTGCAGAGAGTGTCTAGAAATTAGGCATCAACCCAGCATTCTGATGGGCGTCTATGAGAACTTGAGGTGTAGGGTAGATGCCCTTGGAGAAATTAACACAAGGGACCCATCAAGCTTTCAGCTGCCCAATTCAATGCCGGAGCTCACTCTTGTGCATCAGGCAACACAGTGGCAATCTCCAAGGCAGAATGCGCTGGTCCCACAGGAGTTGGTCATTGTTGGTGACTATTGTCCGGGAGATGGGTAATATATTGTGTAGAAAGGATAGATGGAATAAGACAAGGGTACGTCTGCCAGGGCAAAAGTTGATGATGACTGTAGAGCAGATATCATCCTTTAAGGACACAAAGGGTGATATTGTTGTATACGTTGGCACCAATGACATTAAGAGTAGAGATCTGCAGATTTACTTATCAAGTAGAAGTCAATGTTGAAAAAAAGTCGTGAGTTAGGGTTAAATTTGAAAGTATCTGCAATTCTGCCCAGACACGATAGGAGGGAGTAAATGATGGGGACCTTCTCAGTCGATTCGGCCATGAAGGATTTGTGCAAGGCTCATGAGGTAGAATTTTTTTCAGTGTGGTCTGTGCTTGTTAACAGGAGAGACTGCTCCTACAGGGATTGGATACACTTAAATAGAAAGGGTGAAGAGAGTGTAGAGTGTGTTTAGTGTCAAACGGCCCCAGGGGTTTCCCCCATCTCCGCATAGTATACATTGTGGGTGTGGAACGGAACACTGTCAATGCCAGAGGTTTAAAGGTGTATTTAGCCGCTGGGTCCCTAATGGGTTCTAACCTTGTCCACACACTGCCCCGTGGAGGCAGACCAGGTACACCAGTATTATAGTTATTTACTCTTGCAGGTCCTGCCACCTAATTTCTTGAGATTTCAGTAGCTTGGACCTAAAAAAAAAAATCCGCTTCAGATAGGGGTCAGCCAAAAAGATTACTGATTATGCAACTGATGTTGTTATTCAGTTTTTGGGTGTAGGGCTCAGGCAATTTAGAGATGGTTCAGATGCTGGTTATAAGTTAGAGAAGAAGAGAGAGACTGAAGGCTAGAGGGAAAAGACAGAGATAAGGGGTACATAGAGAAAATGACCCCCAAATCAGCGGAGCAAGCCCATGCCCCACCAGTGGCAAAAGAGGGATGGCAAAGGAGCTGTCACACTTGGGATTGTACGTAATGTGTCCCGCCGAATGTATACTTGTCACTACGAGTTCGAAGCTTTGAGGTCTGGTATTCAAGCGTGCGGTTATCACTAGACTGTGTCATTAGTACGGTCTCACCACGGATTTGTCCCTTTTGTTAAGTCAAAATTAGAGAAGTATGTTCACTGCAGTCTGACTTGGGGGCGGTTTCAGAGCTTCTGTCAATTTGGTCACTGGGGCAGCAGAGCTGCATAATATCACAAGTTGTAAAGAGTCTAAATCAGGAAGGTCCAGAGCAGTGTTGTCATTCATGGAACAGAGGTCCCATTTTAATTTGTAAAGAGTCTAAATCAGGAAGGTCCAAAACAGTGTTGTCATTCATGGAACAGAGGTCTCATCCCAATAACGATGGTAGTCATTGATTTTCCAGCTTGAAATTGATTCAGAAGAGCTGCATAATATCACAGTTTGTAAAGAGTCTAAATCAGGAAAGTCCAGAACAGTGTTGCCGTTCTTGGAACAGAGGTCCCATTCCATTAACGATGGTATTCGTTGACAGTCCATCTTGAATTTGGGCAAGACGAGTTAATCAGGTGTACGTTCGTTCCAGGGGTAGGGATCTTCTTCTTGCGAAGAGCTCCTGGCAGTATTATGAAAGGCCTTGTACTCTCTGTTGCCGACCAACAAATAATGCTCTTGGAGTTTTGGATTGAAGTTAATTCTGGTAATCAGAATGCAGCGAAGGTCCTCATACAAAGGGCGGTCATACATTTGGTGAGACCAACTCTCTGGGCTCTCCACAATGGCAGAGGGGATCATTAATAATTCCAAGACTTCAGAGTTTGCCTCTGATGGATCCCTGAAAGTTGTGTACAGGCCAGAAGAGAACCATGAAGGAGACTTGGGAGATACCTTGTTGATATGAGGAATAAATTTCCCAGTGATATCTTCTTTATTAGAGTTAACCCATCTATCTTTCCATATCTGCCGTAAATGGAGGATAAGGCGCTTCTTTTCGGCAATCAAGTTATTCGTGGGATCAATGGTATTTGGTATGTTGAGGGTCTAACGGTTCTTGGAATTTCTCCCATCTCCGCGTATGTTCTCCGAATCAGTCAAGGCAGAGATTAAAAAGCGTGCCGGATATGTACTATGTAGTATGTTGTGCCCATTGTTCATCCGGCCTGTTAGCCACTGGGCCCCTAGTGGGGCCCGGCGTTACCAGTACCAGCCAAGGGTGGTGGAGATAGCCCTTGACATACTACAGAACCTCTTAAATCTATGTCTCCAAACTGGGATCTATCCGAAGGACTGGAAAAAAGCAAATATTAAACTGATAATTAAAAACCCGACAAAACCACCTGACCAACCAGCTTCCTATAGACCAATAGCCCTACTAACAGTCTGCAGTAAACTCTTGGAACGACTCCTGTTAACCAGAATACAGGCAAACCTAATGTCCCCAAACCAGTACGGCTTTAGACCGGGAACATCGACTGTAGATGCCTTGAAGAACGTCCTTGCATGTGTAGCTGCCACAGAAAACAAATATTTCCTGGCTATCTCTATCGACTTTGCTGGGGTGTTCGACACCCTTTGGTGGCCGAGCGTCCTGGTCCGGCTCCGAGGGACTGGGATGCCAGGCAACCTCTATCGAGTAATCCAAAGCTACCTCTCCAGTAGACACATCATAGTGAATGCTCCATATAAAATACTCACCAGAAAAATCAACAGAGGCTGTCCACAAGGCTCCGTTTTAGGACCTCAGTCATGGAACATTGTCTTGGTTGAATTCCTAAATACCGATATTGGAGAGGCGTCTTCACAAGCCTTTGCAGGTGACCTCATCCTTGGATTCAGTGGAGGTACCCATAGACTGGAGATTTCCAAATGTGACCCCAATTCACAAAGGAGGATCAAAGGCTGACACAAGTAATTATAGACCTGTGAGTTTAACTTCTGTTACAGGAAAATTAATGGAGCCACTGGTTAAAGAAACACTGCAGGATCATCTAGACAAGACTTCAGTTATAGCTCGGACACAGCTTGGTTTTGTTAAGGGGAAGTTTTGCCTGACCAATTTGATTGGATACTATGATGCAGTCACAAAAGAACTGGATGCAGGGAATAACTTTGATATTATATATTTGGATAAGGCTTTTGATACTGTTGAAGAAAGGCTTTTGATACTGTTGAAGAAAGGCTTTTGATACTGTTGCACACGGAAGATTGCGGCACAAATTGGAGCAGTTTGGCATTGGAGGAAAACTGCTGCTACGGATAAAGGGGGTAGTTGAGGGTTAGAAGACAGAGAGTGGTAATCAATGGACACTGCTCATCGTGAACTAATGTTATTAGTGGAGTCCCTCAGGGCTCAGTGTTGGGTCCATTATTGTTTTCTGTATTTATAAATCATATTGATGATGGTATATCAAGCTTAATGTCCAAGTTTGCAGACAATACAAAGGTAGGCAGGGTTGTCAAGGACACTACTGACACTACGCTGCTGCAACAAGATGTGGAAAGGTTGAGCAGATGGCCTGAGAGGTGGCAAATGAAGTTTAACATTGACAAATGTAAAGTACTACACATGGGAAACAGCAACCCCAGAGCAACGTATCAACTCTGTGGTACTACACTGACAGTGGTAGAGAATGAAAGGGACCTGGGGGTGGTTGTGCAGGCAGCTTTGAAGTTCTCTGAGCAGTGCAGTCAGGCTACAAGAGTAGCTCATGGTGTATTTTTCCAGCAGGGATAAGGAGGTGATTATTCCCTCGTATAAGGCAATGGTCAGGGAACACCTAGAGTACTGTATACAGGTCTGGAGGCCTCATTTCAAGAAGGATGTAGAGCTGCTGAAATGAGTACAGAGAAGGTCAACAAGATTAGTGAATGGAACAAAGCGGTGCTCTTACGAAGAAAGGCTTAAGTTTTGCAAATTACAGTGTCTGGAGACTAGGTACCGGCGAGGTGATCTGATAGAGGTGTATAAAGTTTTGAATGGTTTGAGCGTGCTCAATGCTGACAGGATTCTTCCTCTTGCTCAGAATAATCACCTGAGAAGGCATAAATTCAAATTGAGGAAAGACAGATGTAGGATAGACGTGCGGAAATTTGCCTTTAGCCAGTGGGTGGTTGGTGGAACAGACTTCCATCCCTTGTCGTGGAAGTTGATAGCCTAAATAAGCAAACATCCAAAGTAATTACGACTGCATGGATGTGTATATATTATGTATCACTGTTGAGTATATGTGTATGTTCTTATATGCGTATGTGTACATAACTTTTTTTTTTTTTTTAGGTCCTAGCTTACGAAATCTCATGAAATTAAGCGGGAAGACCTGTCAGAGTAAATCTTAGTCTACTGGTGTTTCCTGGTCTGCCTCCACGGGGCGAGGGTTGGGCAACGCTGGGCTCCAGCAGGGGTCCAGCGGCTAAATGACCAGATGAACAATTGTACACGACATTACACAGGGGTATCCACACACTTAATCCTCTGGCATTCCCAGGAAACTGGTACACCCACAAAGAAAGCGATGCGGAGATGGGGGAAACCCTTGGTGCTACATTACAAAAATATACCTTACACCTTACACCTTACCAGCCAAGGGGAGACTAGCCGGGTGTTACCAGTGATTGCAACAGTACTCTGGCAGGTCCTGCAACCTACCTTCCTGGGATTTCAGTGGCTAGGACCAAAATAAATATAATAACAATTAGAAAAAATGAATGGTCGCGAAGATGTTTTATTGCGAATTTGGGTTTTTGCTTTAGGAGCAGTCTTGAAAAAGCCTAATTGGGTCAGGCAAGAATTTTGGTGTGGCTTAGAATTTTGATGTAGGGCTAATCGCTGTGTGAGATGACATATTTGGGTGGGAAGACAAAAGGTTGTGTGGCGAAATAGGAAGCAGAGGGATTGATAAGGAAGGTGACCCCCTGTTTTTCAGTGGGGCATGCCCATGCCCTGCCAGAGGGAAATAGGGTTGGAAAGGGGGAAGAGAGTGTGTGTCTCTCCCCTCCACCAGGGATTAGGGTTTTAAAGAAATCTCGCAGGTACGAGATTTGATAGCCAGATGGCACTAGTTCTGATGTCATTCCAGTTTTCATCATTTTCAGGAACTTCG
Source organism: Mastigoproctus giganteus (assembly GCF_048544385.1). Classification (NCBI taxonomy): domain Eukaryota; kingdom Metazoa; phylum Arthropoda; class Arachnida; order Uropygi; family Thelyphonidae; genus Mastigoproctus; species Mastigoproctus giganteus. Next base: position 109,073,408 of record NC_143588.1, read on the forward strand.
TTGTGTCGCGTTTGTATCAAGTCAGAAATGGTTGGACGCAGGATTCTTGGTTTGGTCTTTCCCAGGAGGAGTAGCCCTACGCAGGTCTCCTGAGTTTGAAATGGCATGTCTATTTCTCATGCTGAGATTTATTCTTTTGCTCTTGCTTTGACTCTTCTGTGTGTCTCCCTTATTTTTACTTCATCCATGACATTTGGTTTGTGATACTGGGTGTTATTTGTCCTCCCGAGGATCAGGTTGCATTGAGATAATTGTTTTCCTTCTTGTGAATAATTGTATTGCGAAGTTAGTTAGTGCTGTGTACTCTTCCTGAGTGTCCAATAGTCGGGACTCTTGGTGGATTGGGTTATACGGAATTCTTACACTAAAACTTGCTCTTATATCTTCATACTTGTCGCATTAATGCATGAAGTGATTACAAGTCTCTGGTTCTCCACACAGATAATTCCTGTCTTCTATTATGTCCATTTTGTTTAGTTTATCTCTGAACGGGCTGTGGCCTGTTAATAAGTAGGTAGTGTTGAGGTCCGGGTATATCCATGCTGGTGCTTTTGGGTACATTTTTGTTACAAGAGAAAGAAATTTGTGGGTTATTGCTGCTTTGGTGGTTTCATTCCACCTTGCCTGCGAAATGTGAGTTAGGTGTGCATGAATTCTTTTTTATTCCTGCTTCCAATCATTGGTAACATTAAGGGTTAATCCGTTAGTTGTGATTGGTATTGCCTTTTTGTAATAATATATTAATCCAATTCGTACTACCTCTAAGTCAAGGGGCAGTGCACACCAGCAATGACCTGAAGCGCTACCGTACTAGGCGTATTGCTTACCCTGGTGATGGTTAGTAATATGTTCCATTGTATTGTTTCTAATATTTTCCTATTTGTTGCTGTGTTGGTCTTCGTCATCCCTATAGGTGATCCGTAGATAATTGTTGGTATAAATTAGGCTTTATAATATAAGGAGAGATCCTCTTGTTTAGTTCCCAGTCCTTTCAAGTTATTCTTAGTGTGAATCCTGTATATTTGAGCATTTTCTTCCTGAGGTAATTTAGATGGGGTTTAAATGAGAGATTGCTATCTATAATTATCCCTAGGTACTTTATCTGGTTGGTAAGTCTGACAGTGGTACCTTTTATTTTGATTTTTGGCGGCCTGTTTAATTTAAGCTTTTCTCTAAGAAGGACGGAGCTGGTCTTTTCCGTTGCTATTTTTAGATTGTTTATTTTGGCCCACTCCTGTAGGATTTACAGTGCTTTGTTTGCTTGGTTTTCCAGATTTGTTCTGAGTCCGCTGCTGTGGATAAGATCAAATCATCAGCAAAGGCCTGTGCCTCCACATCGCACAGGTCCTTGCAGAGAAAGTCTTCTAGAACAATGTTCCACAGGAGGTGCCCCAGGACCGATCCCTGGGGGCAGCCCCTGCAGACAAGACGGGTGAGGCTAGCATATGGCGTGAGGATCTGCAATTCCCTGTTAGCGAGATAGGATTTTAGGCTGTCATAAAGATTTTGTGGTAAAGATGCAGCACGGAGCCTTGCCAGGACGCTCGGCCACCAGAGTGTGTCAAACGCCCCAGCAAAGTTCACTGCAATCACTAGAAAATACTTGTTGGTGCATTGCATGGCTTTGTTGAGAAGATCCAGAATTGCATCTGTAGTTGAAGAACCCTGTTTAAAGCCATAGTGTTTTGGAGTGCTGAGATTTTCTTCTGTATAGTAGTGTTCGATTCTCTTGTGCAATAGCCTTTCGTAAATCTTGCTAACTGTCGATAACAGGGCTATCGGTCTATACGATGTTGGTAACTCCAGTGGTTTTGTTGGGCTTTTTAGTATCAATTTTACTATAGCTGTTTTCCATTGAGTTCGGAAGTGGCCTTGTGCAAAGCAGCAGTTATAGAGTCGCAGGAGTTGGGGAATATATTCTGTTGTCTTTTTAATCATTTCTGGTTCCATTAGATCTGAACCTGGACATCGCTTGTTTTTTGTTCAGCTTGTAGCCTCTTGTATCTCTTCAAGAGTGAATGGTGGTCTTCTTTGAATGTTTGCATATTGCCCTTTTGTTTGGCTTATTTCTGTCTGCTCCAATGTCATCTCTGTTGGCAATTCCTATATGACTGTTGCAAGAATATTTGTTAGAGTCTTTCCACGTTGTGATCATGGTGCCTTGCGGGGTTTAGATTGCTGTTGTCACTTCGCCTCTGGGCAGCCTGCTGGTTGTGATTTTGTACACCATCCCCCAGGGGTAAGTACTTCCTGTAATTTGGACAAAATTATGCCAACTTTCCCTTTTGTTCTTTTTGATTTTGTCTGTGTACTGGTTTCTGAGTTGACGATATCGGTTTCTCAATTCCGCAACTTCCGCTGCCGGCCACGTTCTTCTTGCCCTTGGGAATTCTTTTAGTTTCGCTTGTACTATCTTTCTGTCTTTGGAGCTCTGGTGTCCACTATGGTGTTGGGTATTCTTCCTTTCATGGCTACTTCGGCAGCAGTGGTAATCATTTCGGTCACTTCTATTTGCATGGAAATCTGGCTCCTGAGATGGAAAACCCGAAACACTGGTTTCGGGTTTTCCATCTCAGGAGCCAGATTTCCATGCAGAGTTGCTCCTGGTTACAGAGATTCTCTTTAAATATGTTCCAGTTAGCTTTGTGAACATTGAATGTACTCTGCATCTGCCTTATTATCGGTGTTCTTTGTAGGTTTCTTTTTATGAAGTATGTAATTGTCCTATGGTCAGATGCTGACCAATCACTTTGGACTGTCCAATCTATGATATAATACTCTATATTTTTTGCTACCATAGTGACGACTCTGGTTGCTTCCCAAAGCGTGTTGCAGAATGTTGGGAGACGGGTTGGTTAATAACAGTGAATATCGAGTGTGTTAGAAAGTCTTCGAACTTCTGACCATTAGTCATTCCTCTGCGGTCAGGGGTGTGGCCATGCCACAGTGGTGATCTGTAGTTCACGTCTGCCCCAATAATTATCTTGTGTCCGGCTAAGATTGATTGTGCATTCTCTAAATACGCTGCAGCAAAGTCAATTTCTATGCAGGTCTACAGTTCAGAGCTATGAAGTAAATCGTTCCAATCGAAGTGATTAACTGCGCACAGGCTGCTCAAGACTTGCAGAGCTGCTGGATTTTTGTAACATTTATATCCGTATTGCTTACGATTATTGCCGCCCAAGGCATATCCTCTGTGTAGTGCACAATTCTGTAAGATATGGGGTATCCTCTCATCTGTTTTTGGTGGGTGTACTGTTCCTGTACGATTATGAGGTCAGTGTTTTCCTCGGCTGCCTTCTTTCTGAACTGCTCGATCACTGCCCGAGCACGTTGCACATTACGCTGTTGTATTTTGAGTATCCTGGTGTTGAAGGTTTGTTTATGGAGAGAACCCATAATCAATCCTGGATTGGTATAATTCCTTGGTTCTGATATATGTTGGACATTTTGCGTCTCTTAAGGAGTGCGCATGCTCTAACTTAAGGCTTATACAGTTGGCGAAGACGGGTTCGTTAGTTTTATTTGGACAGTTTCTAAACTCGTGCCCTTTTTCGAAACAGTGGCCGCAGGTCGGTTCCTTCTGGGAGCAGATGTGTGTAGTGTGTTACAGCAGCGAAAGCACTTTGGAATGGTCACGTGCTCTCTGTAGCGCAGACAGCTCCACTTGATATAGATTCTTGATTGTACCTTGATCGCTTGCCAAGCAACTGGGGCCAGCTCGACTGTCCAGTTGCTGTCAATTCAATTTCTTGCTTTTGTTTTAAATTCGGTATTATAAGATTTTTGGCCTCCTTGTGTGGGATCTCATGTTTTATATTCTTTTTGTAGATCTCTTGTGCTAGCTGTTCAGCTGTCATCTCGGAGTCAACATCAAACACGACTGGGGAGGGACCCTTTTTCTTCGGGATCTCCGCGTTCTTTTGGTATTTGTTAGGATCTGTTCAGCTTCTTCTTTACTTGCCGTTTCAAATACTATCCCCGAGTTTCTAGTTTTCTTTATTGACTTATTCCTTGTGTTTTAAAAATCTCTCTTCGTTTTCAATTACCTTTTGCTTAATTTGTTCACTGGTTTTGTTTTCCTCCTCACGTGGGACATAGGATTACTAGATTTCGTGTTTGTAATAGCATTTTCCTTTTCTGAGTTGGACATTGGTCGTATTTTCTACCTCTGGTGGTTATACCTCAGCGCATTGGCATAGGATGGGGCACGCTGTTGCATTTGAATGCCTCCATCAGCCTTGTATGATTCCAGAGCTGCAATAGCTTTCTGATGTTCTACATTGATTTGCTGTAGAATTGTCTCGAGCTTTGTCCAATGTAGGACTATTTTCTTTCTAATCTCAGTGGAAATTCTACTGCTGGTCTCTCTCTCCTTATGGTTTCTAGTGCCGTTCTGAGTACCAGCATTTGATCTAGTACTTTTCCCTGCGGGAGGGTGGGGTCAACGGGAGGCCCTTCCCCCCTTGTTTAAGCTGTTCCGCTCTATTTCTATGTTTCTCGGTGCATTTAGCTTCTCTGGTGCTTCTTTTTTCTCGGTCTGAATTAGCCGAAATAAGTTTTTGGTTTTGTTCTTTTGCCGATTGTTCTTTGTTTTGATTCTTCTGGGTTTTCTGCATTCTTATTAATATCTATGTCTTGATCCGTGTCTTGGGTTGTCAGTAAGGTATCCCGGTCGGTTTGATTTCGGTTGCTCATTATTTTTGTGTCTTCTGCTTCCATTTGATATTCCGGATTATCGAGTTATCTAATTTAACGAGTTTATCCATTTTGTAGGGACTTCAAGAGCTTTCGAACGTCAGCTTTCACAAGTCCGAGAGTAAATTTGGAAACGTGCAATGAGATTTTTAAGATTTGGGCTATCCTCCAGGTCATGTGGGGGCTATAGAAACAGGAGTAGTGAAATGGTGCAGTTTGGTTGAAATGGGGTGACCTCGATGTGGTAGGTAGATATAGGTATGTTGAGGGTCTGACGGCTCCGGGGATTTCTCCCATCTCCGCGTATGTTCTGTATATCGAGTGACAGTACCCTGTCTATGTCAGAGGTTTAAAAATAATGTATGGCTCATGTGGGATGTAGTTTGTTGTGCCCATTGTTCATCAGGCCTGTTGGCCGCCGGGCCCCCAGTGGGACCCGGTGTTACCATACCTAGCGACGGGGACGCCGGACGGGTGTACCAAGAGACTAATTATATTCTGGCAGGTCCTGCCACTTACTTTCCTGGGATTTCGGTGAATAGGACCTAAAATAAAGGTTGCAGTTATCGCTGTTGATTTAAGTAAAATTGCATTTAGAAAGCGCTGCGTGGGGATTTATGCTGAAAGAATTATTTCTAGAGAGACTAAAAGGTTGGGCAAAATTTGATGTGATTTAAATTTGGACATGTGGGGCAGTCGCTGTACAAGAGAATGTAATGGCAGGGAGGGTGTAGGCGGGGGATGAAATAGAAAGAAGAGGGGGTCGGATAGGAAGGTGATCCCCCTTTTCAGTGGGGCATGCCCATGCCCCACGGCAGTGAAAATATGCGGATGCGAGGAGAGGAGAAGAGCAAATAACCCCTCCACGAAAAAAAAAAAAAAAAACCGCACAAGGGAGTGCAGTTTTTCGTCGACAGTAGGCCTTCCAAATCATCCTCAAGTGTTGTCTTACTGTGGAATGGTGAGTTTTTTTTTTTTTTTTTTTTTTACTTGTTTGACCTCCTGCATTCTTTCTAGTCGGGTTGCCTTGATGATTTCTATCATTGTTTTTCTTCTAGAAAATAGATCCTGGGCATATTGACTGAGTGCCTTGTAGTCCTCTTGAGTGTCTAGCAGTCTGGGATATATTGGATTGCCGTTATTAGGCGTAGTCATAGGTCGTCATACAAATCGCCTGAAACATTAAGTGTCTCCAGGACTCCGGGTTGCCACAGGGACAGTCCGCGTTATTTATGATGCCAAGTTAGTGTAATTTAGGTTTAAACGGGCTGTGTCCTGTAAGGAGGAAGGTGGTATTTCGACTAGGGCGAAAGCACGCTGGCGCCTTAGACTACAGCTTGGTGACATTGGGGAGGAATCTTCTGGTCACTGCACCTTTTTCTGTGTTGCTCCATCTCCTGTGCCAAATCTGGACGAGGTAGTCAGTAATTCTTCTCTTCTCATAGTTGCAGTCATTAGTGATGTCATACATTGTAGCCGATATGTTTCTGGCAAGATGGTAGAGCAGACCACAGCGGGTAGCTTCCAGATCCAGTGGCAGAACTGCTACCAGGACTTGGAGGGCAGCCGTGCTAGTCGTTCTAGTTGCTCTCGACATGGTAAGGCCTCTGAATGGCTTCGAGGATCCGTTTATTCACTTCTAGTGCCGCCCCCTTGCGTACAGACAGGGGAGCCATACGTGATGGCAGGGATGAAGAGCTTTGTAGTACAGAGACAGGGTAGTAGGTCTGAGTCCCCAGTCCCTGCGAGTGACTCTAGCGACGAGGGCTGCATATCTTCTTGTCTTTTGTTTAATTTTGTTATATTCTAGGTGTAGCTTGAAATTTAATTTTCTGTCCAGGATTATTCCTAGGTATTTAATCTGTTTGCACAGCTTAACTGTTTTGTTCTCAATCTTAATTTGTGGTTGTCTCCTTAAGTCTAGCATACCTTTTAGCAGCACCGATTTTGTCTTGTCGGGTGCTAATTTGAGCAAGGGTAGCTTCATCCAATCTAGCAGCTTTTGCAGGGCATCATTTGCTTGCATTTCTAAGGATCTGCTGTCAGCCTCGATGGTCAAGACCAAGCCATCTGCATAGGCCTGGGCCTCCACACCACCCAAATCCATGGCGAGGAATTCGTCTAAGACAAAGTTCTACAGGAGTGGCCCCAGGACAGAACCCTAGGGCAGCCACTGCGGACTGGGCGACTGAGGCATTTATATGGTGTACTAAATTGCACTAAATAAACTTACTTACTTGCACTACCACTGTACTACAAAAGTACTTACTTGCACTAAATAAACTACGGATAAATCCAAGCAAGACTAAAATGATGCTGTTTAAAAATAAGCTGGACCTCAGGCGGCCTCCGCAAGTTAAAGTCTCTGGGGTACAACTTCCCATTGTCACACAGACCACTGTGCTAGGGGTGGTTCTGGATCACAAATTAAGCTTTCACCCCCACCTCATCCATCTCAGCTCCAAGGTGAAAAAATTTTCAGGCTCAATCATCAGAATCACCAGGAATGAATGGGGCCTGTCCAAGCGGTCGCTTCAGCTGTACTATAAAGCCGTCTTCCTTCCGATCGTGACGTATGCTGCAGGTGCTTGGTTCCACCGAGCTAGATTGGTTAATATGATAGGCAAATTAGGCTCTATACAACGGACAATGCTTCTGGCTACCCATAGGGTATGCAGGACAGTATCCACTGCTGCTATCCAGGTCTTAGCTGGGACCCTTCCACTGGACTTGTATGTAACCTTCCGTGGCCTGACCTTTAGAATCAACAAGAAAATTCCAACCAAGATCTTAGACATTGAGCTAAACCTGAACACTGACCCTAAGGCAGAGAAAACACGCTGTTACAATGAGATGATAAATATCTGGCAGACAAGATGGGACAATTCCACCAAGGGAGCAGTTACAAGGAGATTCCTGCCGGATGTGACTTTCCCCTCCTCTAAGTCGGCACAGAAGTGGCTCTCTCTAACTCTTGAGACATCGTTCCTAGTCACTGGGCATGGCTCATTGAACGAGAAGCTCTTCCAACTAGGCATAATACCCATAGACGTTTGTTACTGCGGGGCCAAGGAGAATTGGTTCCACCTTCTCTTCGAGTGCACTCTCTATGAGGACCTGAGGCAAGACCTGGCAAATACCATCCCTCTCACTGAAAACCAACTGGACATTCTGTTACAGACACCACAGAACCTTGCTGCCTTCCAGAACTTCTCGACACAAGTGTTCATGCGCAGGAAAGCCTCCTACAGAATAACGCGGGCTACTAATGGGGATCCCCTGACAGCAGCTTAAAAATTTTATTTTTAATTTATTTTTTCTTTGTGATAACGTACTTTTCCCCCCTTCATTCCTCTCCCCACTAGTGTAGCTTCTCTCTCTCTCTCTTTCTCTCTTTTCTTTCTTTCTTTTTTTTTTTTTTTTTTTTAATTACACCACGGGATTTTTTTAATTTTTTATTATTATTATTTTTCATTTTTTTTATTATTTTTTTTATTAGTATTGTTTTTTATTTTTATTTTTATTTATATATTTATTTTTTTATTTATTTATTATTTTTTTTTTATTTATTTTATTTATTATTATTTTTTAAAATTATTATTATTATTTTATTTTACTTATTTTTTTTTTCTCACTTCCTCTGGAATGGGCCCCCAGAGGAACCAGGTCCACCTTTTGACAACATCAGGTGGGTCAGAGTTTCTTTTGAGACGGTACGTGTTTTATTGGGACTGGCCCACCTTCCCGTGGTGTGGACGAGTACCCAGAATCATCTGTCCAGGTGACTGATGCTTCTGGGTAGCCAAGAGGCCAGAACAGAACAACAGAACACACACATAATACACACAAACCTACGTCATTCACATTCTGGCCCATTTGTAGTGATACAGTTCTTAACAGAGATACGAGGCGGAGTTGAACAGACGTTCTAGGAGCCGCCCTTTACAAAACACATGTCCACATGTCCACATTTATATGGTGTGGTAACTTGTACTGCTCTATCAGCCAGGTAATCCTTCATGCAATAATAAAGATTCAATGGAAGGTTGGCAGCTCTGAGTCTCGCCAAGACGCTAGGCCTCCAGAGGGTGTCGAACGCCCCAGTGAAATCCACTGCGTTGTGGTAGTGATTCACTAATATTAACGGACTCAATAACTGGTGTTAATGAGCATTTGCTAACAGAGTTTAAGCAGTAGCAAGTAGCCAACACGCTTAGCCTAATCTCTGTGTTTACGATGCAACAGCCCGTGATACCGTATGAGCATACGATCAGCAGAATGGTAAGCCTAATGAGACAAACTTTATATGTAAAGGAAATACCTGTTAACATAGAGAAAACTTGCACAGGAAGTTAGATAGCTGTCCACATAGTTATAGGAAAAGCCGTCTTTCAGTTTATAATGTGAACGTTACCTTAAAATAACAACAAGAGCATAAGCACCAAAATTTCTAAGGCATCAATCGGAGATCAATGGTATGGTCCATGAACGTCACCTATGTGCCTTTTGATAGAAATACTTGAAGAGGATACTTGTTGCGTTAGACTTGAAATTTAGATTACAATTTTCAGGATAAATAGATGAGAGGGGAAGTCATTCCAAAAAAACAGAATTTGAAGGCATAATTGAGGAAGAAGAGTTGGTTCTGTGAGTAAAAGGAAGCTGACTGGCTGTGGCATGTGTTCACAGCAATACAGAAGTGAGAGTTAGAATTAGACAAGGCAATTCAGAAAACAATGCCTGTGGATGTATATATAGAAAAGGCATGCAGCAAAAACAGAGCATGTATGGGACAGAGAGTGGAGGAATTTTATAAGAGATGGGTCATCAATTAATCTAGCTGTCTTTTTTTGAATGGAGTCTTGAAGTATGAAAGGTCATGAGGGTCATGAAATATGAGAGGTCATGAGGCCCCATCACACATGTGGGAACAAAATTCAAGGTAGAGCAGAATTGAGAGATGTACGGAATGAGTAGCTATTTGGATGAAAGGTAACACCGAGAGCAAAATCGAAAACTCAATGTGTTAGATGAATAGGTGTGCTGGCATAAGCACATCAATATTTAAGTTGTGCTTCGGCCTAGAGGGATTAGGACAGAATTAATTGTAATCACTAATAGAGACGTGATCTTGTCTAGGAATCAGAATTTCTTTGACGATAAGCACAGGAGTAGAAGAATCCTTTTTGCAAGATAGAAAACAGGACAGAGTTCAATAAGGAAGCATTATATATATATATATCTTCTGCAAATTTCAACACCATACTATTAATTTTCTGATTTATTTTATTCATAATCAGAAAGAATAGTAGGCTCAGTATCAAACCTTGATGGAGCACAAGCTGAAGAATGACCATAACAACCTGCTGGCTTCTGAGCTTGAGTCATCCCTCAAATCTACTGCAAGAAGCTCTTGCAATTTTTATTTTATAACATTTCTGTTAACCATTGAGGAACATTTTCTTTAGTAGCAGTTAATAAATCAATGGAACCAGTATGTGGGTTAATTTTTAGCTTTGTTACTGAATTGAAAACAATCTAAATATAAGCTGCTAAAATTTAAGCTGGTGGTGTTCGCAAGTCATATTATACTCAACACACAGTAGCAGACTTACCATACTGCAAGGTGGGACTGATGGCTGGTTTATTATTAGTTGTGAAAATTCACGTCGGACTTTTAAAGCAAGCTAACCACAGGCCAGTGGAATTCAAAGTTTTACTTGTCATCTCATTTCAGAGTGTAGTGGGTAGCACAGTTGTAATAATCATTGCCCTTTTCCTCACAATGGGTGAAGGCCTGATTTCAAATCTCGTTATTGATACAAATGCCTTTCAATGGCTTTTTGCCACAGCTGAAAGGTTAGATGGTCTCAGGCATTGACAGCAAAGTTTATCCCTGCTAAATCTTGATTTTTTCACCCAACAAAACAGCCAACTCGACTAAAGACAACACATCCAATTTATCGCCATATTACATATGGGCAGATTAGTTAGTTCTCAGTTGGTCCTCATATGACACATCACTCATGTCCACGTCTCACTCTTACGGGACACAGATTTTATGTGTCTTGGACAGCATGCTGTTTATCACTAACGCACAATATGGAAAAACATCAGTTCAATTTCCATCAGTGACGCCAAAATTTTCATGTTATTTATTATTTTCTTCATGTGTTGGAGTTCACGTTATCAGGCAAATTCTGCTACTTTTTTTATTATTATTTTTTTTATACCGCAAACTATGGATTTCCATCCAGGTATCAACAAACCGACTAAATGAACAAAATTACTGAAACTATATTTTGAGATTGCATAGCCTGATTAGCATTAACGATACTAAACTGCAAATTTACTATCAATTCTTAATTGGTAACATTGCAATATGCGAAGTGCACAAATTATTAAAAATATATACAAATAATCACGAAGTATACCCATATTATTATTTTCAGGCAATACTAAATATATTGGTAATCCTGCACTTTAGCGTCATGAGTCATGGTCAGCTCACAAGCCATCGCCAGCTCCAACCACCTGTTGTGAATCGTATTCTGATGGACAGTTGACTTGTTCAGAATGCACGACACTCACTGTATCTTCTGGTTCAAAAAGAAGTCAGATATCATCGCACTATGCAGTGTTATCAATTAACGTATAAGAAACAAAGGGCTGCTGCGGCCATCTGTGCCACCATTTGGCAAAATCAATTTTCTCACCCTAATTTGGATTAAAAATTAGGGCGTAATTATTCTTCATTTATCGAAAAAGAAAAGAATCTCACATATGATACACTGGTGTGCAAAACTTAAGGACCAACACTATTTCTAAAGGTTACAACCACAAAATCAAACGAAACACCCTGTGGCGATTTGCATAACTGTGGCCGTTCAGTATAAAGCTGGTGCACATGCAAAAATTTTAATCGTGATGAGAGGGCTCACATAAACAGGATAAAGCAGCACTTCAGCAGTAAATGTGCAAATTACAGAATGGTGAGCACGATTTTTGAAGACGTTCGATTGTTTTCATACAGTTCTAGAGATAACGAAGCCAGCAGACAACATCTGGACGGCTTTACCTACGGTTCAATAATTTGGAAGCTTCAGGAATGTCGAAGTGCAAGGAATGTGGCTGCAGAGTTCGATATCCCCCATAGCATCATCTCATGTGCGTTGTCGGCCTTCAGAATGAGAGGTACAACTGTTAGGACTAGTGATGGTTGTCCACGAAAAGCAACGCCCAATGGTGACCGCTATATCCTCCTACAGGCCAAGAGAGACCAAACCAGACAGTGGGATCCAATCCAACTGCCCGCCATCTGAAAAAATTATCTAATTGACAATGACTTGCCATCCCAAGTACTGGAAATATAAAGAGTACAGGACAATCCAATAGAGCAAGCAAAAAAAAACCAAAAAAAAAAAAAAAAAACACAGAATTGTTATAGGCATGAATAATACTAATAATGTGGATTTCTAAGTTTGGTAATCGGTTCCTATTGGATACTTGGAATTTGCATGCCAGGATTCCTATTGAATCAAATATTTACATTCTGCGACTGTTCACGATAAAATATTCGTGAAAAACAACATTTTGTTATATTAATTTCTTCGAGACAGAAAATTTTCTCTCGAAAAAATTAATAGAACAAAATGGGAGAGACAAAGATAGATTGCAAACTATCACTGCACTTCATGGGGTACAGCAATATGATAAGTAGGGTTTACATAGTGGTTGGGTTTCAGCTGCTTAATGTTTGTGATATTTATTAATGATACCAATGTTACAAGTATGTCGTCTGTTTGTTGATGATGCAGTAATGAGGATATGCTACTTCAAGATGATCTTTCGAAACTCAACAGATATGCTGGAAAATAGCAGTGAAGGTTTAACTGATAAATGAAAGCTATTGTATTTGGTTAACAGTATTCCCACAAAAACATACCATCTGGGTGGCACCAAACTGAAGGTAGTGAAGTACGAAAAAGATAGAGGGGTAACTGATTAGTCCAACAAAATTCTCTGAGTAGCAGAAACTGGTAGAACAGATGTTTATTATTATTACCTCTATGGTGCAAGGACGCCTGAGGCTTATTCTGCACCAGTCAAAAAAAAAAAAAAAAAAAAAAATTCGAATTACCCCGAGAGAGAGAGAGAGAGAGAGAGAGAGAGAGAGAGAGAGAAGCAAGTGTCAGAAGTTGAAAGAATTCACCAGAAAGAGAAGAATGATGATATCCAGCTCAGGAACGTGGGTGTGCCAAGCCCGTACTCACCAGATTTGAGACCATGGGGTTAGTTGCCAAGGATATGCATGAATTTCGCAAGCATGGAACAAGAGGTGATTATCCCATTCTGTAAAGCAATGGTGAAACAAAATTAGGCATACTGCATACGAGTTTGGAAAACTCATTTTGGGAAGAATATAAATCCATTGAAAGGGTGCAAAGAATAACAAGATTATTTGTGAACCCAAAAGAATACCAGATAATTGGTTATAAAAGATACTTTTCTTACCAAGAAAGACTGTGTTGTAGTTGCTAGAAACTAGACATTTGTATGACCTAATTTAAATATTAAGACCTTAAATGGGTTAAGCAAATTTAATGCTGATGGCATCTTTACCCTTTCATAGAAGCACTAAAGAAGGTACAAATATAAACTGGAAAAGCACGGTTGCTGAACAGCTGTATAGAAATGCAAATTCGATCAAATAGAAATTAATTTTTTGGAGTACACTTCTACTTAGTGTTGTTATAGTGGACATGTGTTTGTTTATTTGGTTTTTAGGAGCATTAGCACTAAGGCCATATTGCTCCGGGATATGTGGTGGTTATTCCCTGAACTTTCCATATTCTCCGTATTTGGTGGTGATGGGCTCGAACCCAGGTCTAATCAAGAAGAGTGTGCTACGCACTGCTGCTCCTTCCCACCTGGCTATGGAGGCGCCTTAAAGTGGGCAGTTTGAATAGATTAAAGGAATATTTGTAGAAATTATTGGAAGGGATGTGAAAACAAAGTTAATTTTCATTTCTTTCTTTGGCTGGTGGTCAATAATTTATCCTCCTTTGCATCATATATCTAATGCTAGTACTATGCTAATGATCTGAAGGTGTGGATAATTTTTCTTTCATATGGGCATTGTAACTATACATAACAAGGTGAATACCTCATTGTATAATGAAATGGTTTGGCTACGTCTGACTGCATGCAGATTTCGAAACCAAATTTCAGGAAGATATATTGGAAAGGGTGGAGAGAAGAGCTTTGTTGATCTAAGGAAATCATTTAAGACTTAAAAACAAAATATATTATGAGTGCCAACCGCAATGATTGGCAAAACCGACGGAGGGTAATATTAGCATTAGTAGTAACATAAGATGCAAGAAAGCAAGTTTATGCAGTATCAGCCAAAAAAAAACCCCTCCCATTTCACACCTCCATTCGTTCCAATGCCTGTCCAGTCCAGCCTTAAATTTATTTAGGCTATCAACTTCCACAACAAATGATGGAAGTCTGTTCCACCACTCAACTTCTCACTGACTTTCCTGAATTTATGTCCATTAGGTTCTTTTTCTGAGCAAGTGGAACAATCCTATCAGTATTCAGTTTGCTCAACCCATTTATACACCTCAATCAGATCACTCGCATGTGCCTATGCTCCGGATGCTGCAATTTGTAGAACTTAAGTCTTTCTTGGCTGGAATACCCCTTTGTTCCCCTCAGCAATTTTGTTGTTGCCATTCTTTGTACTCGTTCTAGCAACTCTACATCCTTCCTAAAATTAAGCTTCCAAACATATTCACAGCATTCCAGGTGTGGCCTGATCATTCCCTTGTACAATGGGATAGCCACCTCCCTGTACCTGCTTGCAAAACCTTATGTATCATTCACAAGACACCATGACCTGCCTTAGATGCCTGTCTGCACTGCTTAGTGAAGTTCATACCTAATTGCACAATTACCCCCGTCTTTTTCACTTTCCACTTCCTGAGTATAGTAACACACAGTCGATACCTTTGGCTTGGCTAATTGCGACCTATACACACAGTACTTTGAATTTGTCAAGGTTAAACTTCACTTGCCACTTCTAAGCCCATTTGTCAAACTTTTCCAGATGCAGTTGAAGAAGCATACTCTTTTTACTTTCGTTATCAACTCTGCCAACCTTTGTATTATCTGTACATTTGGACATTAAACCTGATATATCTTTTCAATATCGTTTAGGAATACACAAGACAACAATGGGCACAGCACCGAAACTTGTGGGACTCCACAAATAACATTTGTCCCTAGAGAGCAGCATCTATTGATTACCACTCTGTTTTCTCTCACTCAACCATCCATTTACCCATTGTAGCAACTTACCCTTAAGGCCATATCTATCCAGTTTATACAGCAGTCTTACATGTGCAAAAGTATCAAAGACCTTTACTGAAATCCAACTATATGATATCAAAATTACTTTTGGCATTCAGTCCCTCGATGACCACATCATAGTATCCAATCAAATTGGTCAGACAAGACTTACCTTTTAACAATCCAATGCTGTGTCTTAACTATTACTGCAGTCTTGTCTATATGATCCTGCAAAGCTTCTTTAATCAATGAACCAATTATTTTCTCCAGAAAACAATTTAAACTATCAGGTCTATAGTACCTAGTATCACCTTTTGAAACTCCTTTGTGAATGTCATACTTTTGCAAACCTCCAGTCCATGGGGACCTCCCCTGAGTCCAAGGAAACTCTCATAATTATGGCTAAGCATTTGCTTACTCCGTTTAATATAAAGAGATAGATCCTGTCCACCCTAGGTGCCTTCCTTATGTTTAACTGTAACAATTTATACTCCAATTTGCTCTGTTATTACAAAATCACTTAACTCCCTGTTAGAGTTTGATAAGCTTCTGGCATTCCCCTCTTTGAATAACATGTGTGAATATAAATGCAAAATTCTCATTCAGTTTATCAACTACCTGAGCATGATCATCTAATGTGAAACTATCTATGTTAAGTGGTCCAATGTGATTCATCCCTTTCTTTCTAGAGTTTACATAAGTAAAGAACTTTCTGTTTTTCTTTTCACCCTTTGCCAAAGAACTCTGCTAATCTGACTGCTCCTGTCTAACCTCCTTTGTGACCTGATTACAGACTATTTTAAATGGGACACAGGCTGCGGTGCTGCATCATGACTTATATGCATCACGTACAATTTTATTCACTACCACGAGCCTCATTAATTCAGCTGATATCCATTTAGGCCTAAACTTTGAACAGTATTTCCTAGTTGGAATGACAAACTTAGTAGCCTCCAAGATTAAGTCCCTGAAGGCTTAGAATTCAAAGGTGGTAACATCATCAGTTGATTCCACTCTATAGAATTTACAAACGGTCTGAAACCCCTGTAGTCACCTTTACAGCAACAAAAGCCCTTCTATTTACCCTTGATGGATGGCAGTTACATCTTTAAGTTAATCCCACATAAGTGTTGTGATCACTGTCACGCAGTGGTTCATTTACCTGCAAGTGCTTAATGAATTAATAATCACTGCTGATTATCAGATCAAGAATCTTATTAGCTGCCTCTCAAACATGTTGTTGTACAAAACAGTAATCTGTTTTACACTCTGGCTAAACCCTTCTGCTAAAAACAGCAAACTAAAGCCAATAATTCCTACCTTAATCAGTGTTTGATTTGGGGACTCTTGACTACTAATGAAAGTTACAAATCCAGTTAGAAAACTCCAGACACTAGTAGTGGTTAAATAAATTTAAAACACTAGTGTGCAAAATTAAGGAACATTCAGGGTTTCAACTGCAGCTTCTCATAGGAGTGGCCTGTATATGTGAAAAGCATACCAAAAGAACCTCGTGAGGTACTGAAATGAAGGAAGCAACACCAACACAATGGAAACAAAATGGTACAGAGCGACTTTATTGAAAAATGGGAACTAAGCACTGGCTGCATGATACAGATCCATCACTGTCAAAGATGGAACAAAGGGAAGTGTTAGTCCTCAGTAGGTGATATGGCCACCACTAATGCCAATGGAGACATTGCACCACCTATCCATATTTAGAACAATACTGTTGAAAAGCTTTTCCGCTAACATCGCCAATTCCTTCATCAGCGCCATCTTCACCTGGTGAACATTTACATTTTAGTTTGGACGTGCCACTTGGTGACTCCCCAGAGCGTCTGTGTTCGATGGGATTTAGATTGTCTGAACAGGCAGGCCAATTCATACAAACAATGTCGTCACTTTCCAAAAGCATATCAACAGCTGGAGTGCGATGGGGTGTGGCGTTATCATCCACAAACACGAAACTGTGGCCAGCGTCGCTTTGTACCAGATGCACATGCAGAAGGATTACCTCAATACAGTAGGGTGCACCGGTTACAGTACCGCCTTCCAGTATCTGGAGTTTTGTAGGCCCATCCAAGATAACGCCTCCCCAGATGAGAACACCTCGATGCCATATCGATTCCTTCCAGTGATGTTTGCACAGTGATATCATGTGCCAACCTCTCGCCAAATTAGCTGTCTTCCAAAATCTGTGCTGAGACTGAATCTACTGTAATCAGTAAAGTGCAACATATCCCACTGCGCTGCTGTCGTCACGTTCAATGCACCACCGTAAACAGTGTCTCTGATGGACTGGTGTTAGAGGGACACTTTGTACTGGCAATCGGGCAAGCAAACCAGCTTTGTTGAATCGTCTGTGCAGAGTAAACCACAATATTCTGCTTCCTCTGCAAATGGCTTGCAAAGGATCCCGGTCCCTCTTGGCCTGTAGGATTATATAGTGGTCATCATTGTACATTGCTTTTGGTGGATTAAGACCAATAGTCCTTCGAACAGCTGTACCTGTCGTTCTGAACACCGATCACGCACGTGAGATGATGCTATGGGCGATACCAAACTCTGCAGCCACACTCCTCGCACTTCAACCATTCCAATTATTCGACCCTGGGTAGTCATTCAGATGTTGTCTATTGGTCATTTCTTTGTCTGTAGCACTGTATGAAACCAATCGAATGTCTGTAAAAATTGTGCTCACTATTCGCTAATTTGCACATAACATACATAGGAATGGTATTTCCTATATATATATAGGAATTCTTACAGTTCAGACGAGGCGCATTATAGCCAAAGTAGCTTATGCGCCATCAAACCTCCATATCAACAACAACAACAACAGTTCAGACCTGTCCAATTAGTTACTACTTTGTTCACAAGTCAAGGATTCCTAGGAACACTGGTTACCTCTTAAAGTGGTTCTCTTTAGTAAATTATCTGCTTTTATCTGTTTATGTGAGCCCTCTAGTCACGATTCAGATTTTTGCATGTGTACCAGCTCTCTACTGAATGGCCATTTATGCAAATCATTACAGGCTGTTTCATTTGATTTTGTGATTGTAACCTTTAGAAATGTGTATTTTATGTATTGAATAACAATCAATACATAAAATACACATATCTTCTCCCATAACATTAAATTATTCTACAAAAAATGCTTAAATTTCCATAACAGTCACTCCTTATTTCTACACATCCATAATTGGTTATTCCTATATGTATATAAGTTCATTTTACCCCTATGGGTTTTAAGAATTACAATTGCAATGAAATACAATTCCTATATATATATATATATATATATATAGGAATGGTATTTCCTATATATATATAGGAATTCTTACAGTTCAGACCTGTCCAATTAGTTACTACTTTGTTCACAAGTCAAGGATTCCTAGGAACACTGGTTACCTCTTAAAGTGGTTCTCTTTAGTAAATTATTATTGCTCCTCTAGATTGTTTTAGAGGAATGTTCTTAGGGAAAATTTCTACTTAGTTTCTTTTCTTTGTCAGGATGGGCCGGTTTGCTAAGCACAGAATTTCTTTCATTTTTAATTTTCTTGGAATTTGTATGTTTTTCCCTTCTTATCTCCAGATCTCCAACCATTTCTCTGATTCCCTAGGCTTCCAGAATATTCCTCATAGCTTTATGAAACTTTTGGAACCAACGTTCATACGCATTCTGAAAAGTTTATCCTGCCTTCCTCTGTAGATTAACTACAGCCCATGCCACTAAGACCATGGCTCCAAAATTATCAGCAGCTGCTCCTATACTTCTCCACAACCTATACAACTTTGACAACCCTATAAAAACACCACTCCAAATATTCTCCCATTTCTCCTGCCCTCTTTCTTGTTTAATCTGGTCTGCCCTTAACCATCTTACAAGCTTTTTGCTTCCTACAACAGAAGTATCAACAGAGGTATCAACAGAGGTATGTGTTTTTCCCTTCCATTCCCCTTTTGAGAGTGAATGCAACTCAACTTCAGACAAATTTCTCCCTCTTCCATTTCTATTGAAGTAGGTTCCATGTATAACTTCACTTACCAGGATTCCATAGTAAGTGAAACCTTACAACTCCAATAAACCCATAAAAGTTTTGCTAATGACAAACACACAAGTTCCAGTCAATAAATACCTGAAAAGTTAAAATCCCACGTTATAAGACATTCTGATTTACTGGCCCTCTATTTCTCTGCACAATTGCTCATTATACTCATTAGGCCTATAACACACTCCTACTCTCATTTTCCCTCTCCCACTGTTTATGTCACACCAAAGTGACTCAACATTGAACGGTCCACGGTCAATTGGTTGCACTTCCTTAGATAATGTTTCTTAACTAACAGCATAATCTCTCCTCCCTATCCTTTCTCTACACATTTTACTCCCCAAATTCCAATTTTGCAGAGTGTATATCTGTGACACATCTATGATACCGCAAAAATATCCACATCTGATGTCTTGCCCAGCAATTCAAACTCATCAAATTCATTAAATATACTCCTAGCATTGGTGTGCATGGAAGTATATAGGCACTTGTTTCTACTCTTAGTTACCCCAACACAGCCCATGTATTTACTTGTTCTATGACTCCCAGCAGTCCTGGTTGTATTTACTTGTTCTATGACTTCCAGCACCTTTCTTTCCAGGCTGCTGCTCATTCTAATAGAATCAGTGCAACAATCACTTTTGCCTCTGCCTGCAGCCACTGTTAACCTTTTAATCTGTGTATCCCCCAAGCTAGCAGTTTTCCGACCCACCTAACACTGCCTCAATAGCATCAGCAATATTTTCTTGTACTCTTTCTATTTAAGTGTATCCCATCCCTGTAGAAGCAGTCTCTGCTGTTAGTAAAGTACAGACCACACTGAAAAAAATTCTACCCTGTGTGCCTTGCAGAATCTCTTCAGGGCCGAATTGATCGACAAGGCTCTCAATCATGTACTCCCTCTTGTCATGCCTAGACAGAATTACTAACACTTCCACATTCAACCCTAATTCTAAACTTATTTTCGACATTGACCTGTACGTGTTCAATAAATCTGCAATCTCTTTCTCTTAATGTCATTAGTTCCGTGTACAAGAATATTATCTTTTATTGTTAAATTTCAGCAGACTAAAATTCAGAATAAGTTTTTGAAAGAAATTAATTAACTCTTATACCTTACCCCAATTATGAAAATCTCCACTCAAATATTTTTATGCACAAATAGTATTTGCACATATTTCTCATTAAGACAGTATCCTTTAAAAACTAGTAATATACTTAGATATTTCTATAACATATGAGGGAATGTATGGGTCAGACTGATTGCATTATCTCATATAATTCTTAAATAATGGACTAATACAAAGATATATTTATTTAAATTAATGTACATTCAAGGTGCCTTATGAAAAGTTTCACTTGGGATAGACGCCATATTCCTGAAGCTAAACCATGCATTACCAGATTTACCCATTTTCAAATTTACTTTGCCTTATTTTCACTTTTTTTTTTTTAAAATGTGGCTAATAACAAGCGGAGTAATATATAACTTTTTGTTCTCCTTACATATTTCACAAATTATTTTTCATGAATATAAACCAATAAATCTGATTTTAGATTGAATTCTTAAAAACAAATGCCTTGTCACATACTGCATTTCAGATATGAGAGTTTCCCTGAGAGTTAATGTTTTTTTAAGATTAGTAACATAATTGTCACATATGTCAAAAGTGAATGGGGTATGACATAACAGATGCCATTACTGCTGGGTGTGAACGAAGAGATTCTGTTTCATATGACCAATTTGTAAAAATGTCTTCCTACACACTTCACAACTGTTTTTTTTCCAGATGTGAACTAGCAAATGTCACTTTAATTGATTACTTGAACATGAAAAAGCTTTACTGCATATTTCAAAAGAGAATGGTCTTTTCCTGTGCATGAACTAAGATGCTTTTGAATTCACCTGTGAAAATGCCTTTCCACATATTTCAGAAAAAGAATGGTTTTCTTCTGAATGTGAAGTAGAAAATGTCTTTTAAAACTTCTTGAACATGAACAAAGCTTTACTGCATATTTCACAAGAGAATGGTCTTTCCTGTGTGTGAATTAACAGATGTTGTTTCAAGTGACCTGACTGTGAAAATGCCTTGCCACATATCTCCAAGAGTATGGTTTTTCTTGAGTGTGAACTAACAGATGTTGTTTCAAATGACCTGACTGTGAAAATGCCTTGCCACATATTTCACAAGAGAATGGTCTTTCCTGTGCATGAACTTAGAGATGTTCTTTCAAATGACCTGATCGTGAAAATGCCTTGCCACATATCTCAGAAGAGAATAGTTTTTCTTGAATGTGAACTAGAAAATGTCTTTTAAAACTACCTGAATGTGAAAAGGCTTTATTGCATGTTTCACAATGGTTTTTCTTGAGTGTGAACTAAAATGTGTTTTTTCAAATTACTGGATTGTGAAAATGCCTTACCACATACTTCACAAGAGAATGGTCTTTCCTGTGTGTGAATTAACATATGTTGTTTCAAGTAACCTGACTGTGAAAATGCCTTGCCACATATCTCACAAGAGTATGGTTTTTCTTGAGTGTGAACTACCAGATGTCGTTTCAAATTAACTGACTGTAAAAATGGCTTACCACATACCTCACAAGAGAATAGTTTTTCCTGTGTGTGAACTAACAGATGTCGTTTCAAACTACCTGAATGTGAAAATGCCTTACCACATACTTCACAAGTGAAGGATTTTTCGCCAGTGTGAACTAACAGATGTTGTTTCAAATGACCTGATTGTGAAAATGCCTTGCCACATATTTCACAAGAGAATGGTTTTTCCTGTGCGTGAACTAACATATGCTGTTTCAAATAACTTAACCGTAAAAATGCCTTCTCACATACTTCACAAATGAAGGGTTTTTCCTGACTGTGAACTAGCAGATGACGTTTCAAATAACTTAACCGTAAAAATGCCTTCTCACATACTTCACAAGTGAAGCGTTTTTCCTGAGTGTGAACTAACAGGTGTTGTTCCAAATTACAGGAATGTGAAAATGCCTTACCACATACTTCACAAGAGAATGGTCTTTCCTGTGTGTGAATTAACATATGTTGTTTCAAGTAACCTGACTGTGAAAATGCCTTGCCACATATCTCACAAGAGTACGGTTTTTCTTGAGTGTGAACTAACATATGTTGTTTTAACTGACCTGACTGTGAAAATGCCTTGCCACACATCTCACAAGAGTATGGTTTTTCTAGAGTGTGAACAAGAAAATGTCTTTTAAGATTACGTGAAAATGAAAACGTTTTACCACATGTTTCACAAGAGAATGGTTTTTCCTGAGTGTGAACTACGAGATGTCGTTTCAAATTAACTGACTCTAAAAACGGCTTACCACATACCTCACAAGAGAATAGTTTTTCCTGTGTGTGAACTAACAGATGTCGTTTCAAACTACCTGAACGTGAAAATGCCTTACCACATACTTCACAAGTGAAGGATTTTTCGCCAGTGTGAACTAACAGATGTTGTTTCAAATGACCTGATTGTGAAAATGCCTTGCCACATATTTCACAAGAGAATGGTTTTTCCTGTGCGTGAACTAACATATGCTGTTTCAAATTATCTGAATGTGAAAATGCCTTACCACATACTTCACAAATGAAGGGTTTTTCCTGACTGTGAACTAGCAGATGACGTTTCAAATAACTTAAACGTAAAAATGCCTTCTCACATACTTCACAAGTGAAGCGTTTTTCCTGAGTGTGAACTAACAGGTGTTGTTCCAAATTACAGGAATGTGAAAATGCCTTACCACATACTTCACAAGAGAATGGTTTTACATGTACATGAACTAAGAGATGCTGTTTCAAATTACTTGACTGTGAAAAGCCTTTTCCACATACTTCACAAGTGAAGGGATTTTCCTGTGTGTGAACTAACAGATGTTGTTTCAAATGATGTGATCGTGAAAATTCCTTACCACATTTTTCACAAGAGAATGGTTTTTCTTGAGTGTGAACTAGAAAATGATTTTTAAGAGTATCTGAACGTGAAAAGGCTTTACCACATGTTTCACAAGAGAATGGTTTTTCCTGAGTGTGAACTAACAGATGTTGTTTCATATTACCTAAAAGTGAAAATGTCTTATCACATACTTCACAAGTGAATGATTTTTTGCCAGTGTGAACTAACAGATGTTGTTTCAAATGACCTGATCGTGAAAATGCCTTGCCACATGTTTCACAAGAGAATGGTTTTTCCTGAGTGTGAACTAACAGATGTTGTTTCATATTACCTGAAAGTGAAAATGTCTTATCACATACTTCACAAGTGAAGGATTTTTTGCCAGTGTGAACTAACAAATGTTGTTTCAAATTATCTGAATGTGAAAATGCCTTACCACATACTTCACAAATGAAGGGTTTTTCCTGACTGTGAACTAACAGATGTCTTTTCAAATTACCTGAATTTGAAAATGCCTTACCACATATTTCACAAGAGAAAGGTATTTTCTGCATGTGAACTGACAGATGGTTTTTCAGTATATCTGACTGAGAGAATCCTTTACCATACACTTCACAAAAGAATGCTATTTCCTGAGTGTGAACTTACAGATGCTTTTACAATATACCTGATTCTGAAAAGGCTTTACCACATATTTCTTCAGAAAATAGGTTTTCCTTTGTGTGAACTAAGAGATGTCCTTTCAATATAGCTGAATTTGAAAATGCCTTGCCACGTATTTTACAAGTGAAGGATTTCTTGTGATTGTGAATTATTAAGTGCCGTTTCAAATTAGCCCTGTTGGAAAATGACTTGCCACATATTTCACAAGGAAAACTTCTTTCTTGACTATGAATTGATGTCTTTGTAGGTACGTTGATCTGGAAAATAGTTTGCGAAATATTTCACAAATGATCAGTTTCTCCTCTCCTGTTTGTGAACATAAATATGTTGTTTTAAGGCACCTGATCTTGTAAATGCCTTATCATAAAATCTACAAGAAAAGGATTTCTTCAGAGTATGAAATGACAAGTTTACTTCTGGCTGACTTGGATGTATCTCAACTTAAATCCCACCTTTGAAACTGATCTGGATATTTATCTCTTTTTATGCAATTAACTTTGAAGGAATAAATTCTGTAATTCTGTTTTTCAAAATCTTTTAAGGAGATGAATCTTTGCTTGCTTTTAAACTGAGATATTGAATATTCCTGGCTTCTGTTATTTTATGTACTTTTAAACATTTTTCTCATCACTTGCATTTAATGGCATCCTTTGGCTGGGGAGCTGTGATTAACCTCATAATCAAGAGTGACATATGAATTTAATCAACTTTAACTACATTCACTTCTATCCTAACTGCATATTTAATTTAATCTCTTTGCTGAATCTGAAAAAAAAAAAAAAAAAGTTAAGAGAAAATAAAATAATGATACAAGTACTATGTAAGGTAAACATTTTTCCATCTTAGTTACAATATCAAATGTGAAATTCAGGAGCCGTACTATATTTATTAAAATATATGCTTGTTCACATTTACATATTCAAACTCTGATAGCGGTTGTGAAAAGAATAGTACACAACAGTAATGGCATGTGAATAGCATGAATAACACCTCCAAACAGCAAAATGCCAGTGGATGAAATATAGATTTCTTCCTGTAAATCCATTCTTTGTGTGTGTATGTGTGTGCGTGTGTATAAATATATATATATATATAAATATATATATTATTCTTTTGTTTTATCATTCTATTGTGGTTTAATTCATCTTTGTTCATCATTAATGTCATTGTTTTACGCCATGATGGCTAATTAAACATTGTTTATCCTTAAAACAAGCTAAAGGCGGGAAACTTTCCCTTTTCGACTCTTCGACCTCCACTGGAACACATCAAGTAAGTAATAGTATTGCAATACAAAAAAACTTACCCGTAGGGCTTTGTGTATTCTATCACAGTTGCTGTAGAGATTATAAAGAATCAATTTAATTCATAATAAATAATACTAAATTAACTAACAACAATTAAGAAGAATAAGATAAACATAAGTCCAAAAAATTCAAAAAGAACCTTAGAATTTAGAATTAATTAAATAGCAAAGCTGTGATAGATGCAAACAGAAATGGGTAAGCAAAAAATGCATTACATTGAATGGGCCGTCAATCCACTCAAAGCCCCCGATGAAGTAGGGGATTGATGTCCATGTGATGTAATACAAAAATGTATAAAAATGTATAAATTATATTATATAGTTATAAAATAGTATTGATAATTTGCCTATTGCTACAGTTTTTCATCAATAAGTGTTATGACAATTTCTTTAGCAATACGCAACAAGTTGCAAAATCCTAAATGTATAGGCCACGGGAAATTAAGATAACCGAGAATAGGCTAGCTTAAAGACCAGTAATGTATTAACTATAATATCTATGGGAAAAAAACACCGGCACGGATAATGTTTAATTAGCCATCATGGCGTAAAACAATGACATTAATGATGAACAAAGACGAATTAAACCACAATAGAATGATAAAACAAAAGAATAATAATAGGTACTCTGTTCGTAACCATGCATTGCTAAAACAGCTACTGGGACAACAGAAAAAGCTAGAAAGAAATTAAATAAAACTACTATAATAGAATATTAAAAATAAAATGCGAATTGAACCATCATAATACAAAAGAATAAATATATATATATAAATATATATATATATATATATATATATATAAATATATATATAATGACAAAAGTTAAAATATAATAAAATAAATAAATAAATATTGAGCTTTCATTAGAGGCAGCAACATGCACATCCTTCATATGAAGCCAAGATATATCCAATATTTCAAAATAAAATAAAATTACATGAAATAAAACTTAGGCCAGTATTATGGCAAAGACTGTAGAGCAAAAATTAACATAAAAATAACCCAATAATATAATCATTTCGGGTTATTTTTATGTTAATTTTCACTCTACAGCCTTTGCCATACTACTGGCCTATGTTTTATTTTATGTTATTTTGAAATATTGGATATATACATATACACACACATACCCTCCTCTGACAAAGGTATATGCAAACAACTCTTAACATACTGAATGGTGCAAATAGGACAAGTAATGTAGGAAAAGGTTTAAATATTGTATAAGCAATTCAGCTGATATTAGAAACAAGCATAATAATCTGTGGTAAGGAGCTCAGAAAGAATTTAAAAGTGGCTTAAATCATTGCATGCCATATCTGAAATCTCTTTATGCATTTTCACATATTTAACATATTCACTGCATCAACATGAATTAGTGTTCCCCAAGTGCTCTGCCATAATGTATACATGCATTACGTATAACACCCAATGTGCAAACACACATGTAGGTCATGGCTAATCAATCAAAATAAGTGGCTTGAATTGCTTAATTCTCTCGACACACTGACTGAATTCTGAACTATTAGCATCAACAATTTGTATTTGTTTCTAGCTTGGAACACATTTTTAAATTTTTTTTGGCTTGTGTTAAGGTTAGTTTATGTATGTAGAACAACCTTTCAATAAAATTTTGAGTTTTATTCTGATTTATTGTTTACTCCAAAAGTGTTTAATTTTAGTTATTAATTCCAGAGATTAACTTTTTCACAATTTACAAATTTTTGGAATGTCATCTTTCTCAACTTTCTGAAAATTATTTTATTTATTATTTATTTTTTTGTTAGTTGTTGGCGCATCGGCTTCCGTGGTCCTAATGCACTTCCAAAGTTTTTGCATTCACTCTGATTCAAGTCCAAGGCGTGATTCAAACCCACAACCTCTGAGTTGCCAGGCTGCCACTTTACCAGACCCGGCAAGACCATTCGGCTGTTAAAATTATAGCACACTGAATAGGTGCTCCCAAATATATAGGTGACAGCAAATATGTTATAATTGCAGAGTCAATGATAACTGATATAGCGAAAATGTGGAAGCAAACCTCAGATATAGCCAGGTAAGCCAAGAAAACTGATGAATAGTAATTATTGGTGCACAAAGGTAGTGTTAAGTTGAATGAAATAACATAACTGATAAATGTTATTGTCTAATTCCAGATGACCATACGAGTACCTATCAATAAATGTAGCGTATAGGTTAGTGCATAACACAGGGTTTTGTGACTCAACGGCAATTGATAATTCTCACATCACACTAGCACGCTGGTATGAGTAGTCCAGTTTCCTTTCATAAGATGAAAGGAAACTAGGCTTTTGCTATCAGCCAAAAATGCCCTCTGTGACAGACTAACTTGCCAGATATATGACCATCTGCCACTCTTTTGGGGAGTTCTGAATTCAATTTATGTTCACGTCTGGAGGAATTTTTAAGGCCCTCTTCATTCAAGGCTGTAGTTAACTGATCTCTAGTAGAGGACGTATATTTTCACTAATGAGGTTTTCTGGGTTTTTCATAATTCAAATGAAAATCAGCAAAGAAACACAAACCACACTTCTAGACATGCAATTACAGTTAAGAGTGCATGCTTGGTTTCTCTTAGTTGTTAGATAAATAACAACTTAATTGCACATTCAGTTGTTAAAACCAATGTTTATTATTGGCCAAAAAATTTTTCTGTATAACTTGTAACCATTTTAATTATGCCCGCTCGACTGCCAGGATGTATTTATACAGCTGCTCCTTAACACTTTTTCCCTCTTTCTTTTTTTTTTATTTAAATCCCAAAACGAATTGTGGATTTATTGGAGGAGTGTTTTCTACATCAGCATGTTCGGGAGGCAATTAGAGGGAGTAATACTCTTGATCTGATTATCAGTAGTGATTCTTCGTGCAGTAAGAATCTGCAGATAAAAGAACCACTAGGTGGAAGTGATCAAAGTGTGATAAAGTGGGATTTACTCAAAGAGGTAACTACCATCAGGGGTAAAGAGAAGGAATTTTGCTTTCGTAAAGGCGACAGCGATGGTCTGAGACACTATATAGGCCTGACATAGCCCAGCGGTCAGGAGCGAGAGTGCATAGCATGCGTTGTTCAGTGGACCGGGGTTCAAGCCCGTGACTACTAAATACGAGAAATATTTGTATTGATGATTTATTGTAAACTCTGCTCATTTGTTTGTCGTGCTGGAGTATAAACAGAAAATTCATTTAAATTCCATACAGTGGGACCAACTGATGATGTTACCAAAAGCAAATTCAAAATGTGAAGCAATCAAAGAATTTATCTTGGAAGCTACTAGGCTCTACATACCAAATAAGAAATATTGATCAAGTATTAGCATTAGTAGAGGCATATGATGCAAGAAAGCAAGCTTATTCAGCATCAGCCAAAAAAAAAAAAAAAAAAAAAAACACACCACTCCCATTTCACCCCTCCGTTCGTTCAAAATACCTGTCCAGTTGAGCCTTAAATTTGTTTAGGCTATTTGAATTGATCGACAAGGCTCTCATCATATACTCCCTCCTATCGTGTCTGGGCAGAATTGCAGACACTTTCAAATTCAACCCTAATTCACGGCTTTTTTTCAACAGCGACCTGTACTTGCTAAGTAATTCCGCCGGTCTCCTACTCTTATTATCATTAGTGCCAACGTGTACAACTATATCACCTTTTGTGCCCTTAAAAGATGATGTCCGCTCTACAACGTCATCAACCTTTTTCCCTGGCAGACATACCCTGGTCCTATTCCACCTATCCTTTATACAAAGCATGTTCCCCGTTTCCCTGACAATAGTCACCAACAACTACTAGTTCCTGTGGGACCAACACATTCTGCCTAGGGGGCTGCCTCTGCGTTGCATGATGACCAAGTGCAAGCTCTGGCGTTGATGTGGGCAGCTGAGAGCTTGATGGGCCCCTCGATTTATTTCCTTCGAGGGCATCCACCCTGTCCTTCAAGCTCTCATAAAGGCTCATAACAACGCTGAGTTGTCGCCTGATTTCCTTGCACTCCTTACATCGTGTAAACACGAAGACATCCCCCATGGCAGTATCATGTCCCGTACCCGACTGCTCCGCAAACATCAAGCAAACAGTGCATTTTAAAAGACTGTGATTCAGAGGGCAACTGCCCCCCTCAGTTCTCCCCTGAGCACTCCCATTTGCTTTGCTGCTCTGGTCTGAGTCATGATTCCGATTTAATTCAATAAAATTTCAATTTCAGAACAAAATTAAATCCTTAACTTATATCCCAAAACAGTTATAACGCTATATTTATTTTTCGGTATCGAGTGTTTTCTACGAGTTCCCTTTATATAACTTCCGTATAATGTGTACCACTATAGTTATGTATTAATTATTTGTTACGGTTAAGTCGTTATATAGATATATATATATATATATATATATATATATAGAGTTAAAAGTACAATTTAATTGACAATAAAGTTTATCAAGATTAATAGATTTACTGATTAATTGACAATATTATATTATGCACTATACTACACTAAGCTTATGCTATCGTGTAAAAATGGCGGGAATTCACGAACGGTACTTCTACGGACTCGAAAGTATTGATTAGCTTCCAAATCTCGCTGTCTCAATTTAGAATAAACTAAGGATCCTGACTAGGTCTATAAGCTACTTATAGAAGATAATTTGATATAACAATTGGTTAATAAATCGACAAAATTTGGTTAAAAAAAAAACCTCAACGGAGCTGCAATTTGTAACACGTGGATTTGATACCTACAAAAGTAATACCTACAAAATCTCTATCTAAGTTAAACTTTAAACTAATATCGTAACTAGGAATATAAAGCTACTCTATAAAATCAATTAATATGCCAATTTAAGCTAATAAATCAGAAAATAAAATCAGGAAAAACTTCTCTGTTCCAGGAGCGTCAAAGAGCTGCGTCCGCCCAGGCTACTCTCATTCTCAACTCCTACATGGATGTCAGATGAACTAATGAGACATATGGCAGTGAAGAAAAATGCATGAGATACATATGAATTACCGTATTTCCCCATGTATAAGTCGCTCCCATGTATAAGATGGACTTTAATTTTGGGCCCGAAATTTTAAAAAAAAATGTATTACATAAATTTATTGAACTCAAGTTTTATTCATCATAAAATTCATACAACTCCTCATAACTTGAATTCAGCACTGTACGAAAATCTTTTCTGAGCCCTTTCTGGGCAGAACTTGGCAAAATGTAACCTAATATAATGGTAACAAGTGGGAAACAATGAGCGCAAAGACAACAAGCGGGAAAAAGCAGGAAATGCAAGTAACAAAATCTACAACCACTGTACAAGACGCACCCAGTTTTTATACCCCAAATTTTTCAAAAAAGGTGTATCTTATACATGGGGAAATACGGTAACACATGACACAGAAACCTATGATATTTTTTTTGGTTTTTTTTTTTTTTTTAGGAGCATTAGCAACTAAGACCATATTGCTCCGGGATATGCGGTGGTCATTCCCTGACCTTTCTGCATCCTCCGTATTTGGTGGTGACGGGCTCGAACCCCGGTCTAATCAAGAAGCGTGTGCTACGCACTGCTGCTCCTTTCCACCTGGCTACGGAGGCGGCCAGAAACCTATGATAGATATAAGTTGATCTGTAACCAAATTACAAAGGAAATTAGGCAGGCAAAGGTTACGAGAAATCTTTGACAAAGGATGCAAAGAAAAACAGAAAAGAGTTCTTTACCTATGTAAACTCTAGAAAGAAAGGGATAAATCAGATTGGTCCATTGGATATTGATGGTTCAACCATTGATGATCCTGCTCATGTGGCTATTAAACTAAATGAGCATTTTGCATATACATTCACACACGAAGGATTATTCAGGAAGGGGAATGCCAGAGGTGAAGTAAACTCTGGCAGTGACTTAGATGATTTTGTAATAACTGAGAGGAAAGTGGAGGAGAAATATAAAAAAGGCACCCGGAGTAGTAGTAGTGGCATTTGAAGCAAGAAACCAAGTGTATGAGCTTATGCAGCATCAGCTAAAAAAAAAAAAAAAAAAAAAAAAAAACACACCGTACACTCCAAATGCCTGTCCAGTTCCTCTTTAAATTTATTTAAACTATCAACTTACACAACGACAGATGGAAGTTTGTTTCAGCAATTAAACACCTACTGACTAAAGGCAAAATTCCACACATGTATTCCACATCTGTCTTTTC
Organism: Mastigoproctus giganteus; assembly: GCF_048544385.1. Taxonomy (NCBI): domain Eukaryota; kingdom Metazoa; phylum Arthropoda; class Arachnida; order Uropygi; family Thelyphonidae; genus Mastigoproctus; species Mastigoproctus giganteus. The sequence goes on from NC_143588.1 coordinate 109,104,612, forward strand.
TTAATTTGAAATTATGCCCCCTGAGGTTTGTAATCTGAAGAAGTGGAAGGATCCCCTCAGAATTCAGCGTTCTCAATCCATTCAAGGCCTTATACACCTCAATGAGATCACCATGCAGGCGCCAAGTCTCCTGACAATGCAATATGCAGAACTTAAGCCTCTCTTGGTAAGAGGATCCCTTCATTCCCCTCACCAATCTTGTTGCCCTTCTCTATACACACTCAAGCAAATCTACATCCTTAATAAAATGAGGCTTCCAGACCTGTACACAGTAGTCAAGGCATGGCCTGATCATTGCCTTATACAGAGGGACAATCACCTCCTTTTCCTGCTAGCAAAATTCCGATATATCATTGACAAAACCACATGAACTGCCCTGGCATCTGTTCTGCACTGCTCAGAAAATTTCATATCTGACTGCACAATTACTCCCAGGTCTTTTTCATTTTCTACCACCTTAAGTGTAGTACCACACAGTTGGTACGTTTCTCTGGAGTTACTGCAACCCATATGCAGTACTTTGCATTTGTCAAGATTAAAGTTCAGTTGCCACTTCTTAGCCCATCTATCCAAGTTAGCTAGATCCTGTTGCAGTAGCACATTGCCATTACTGTCATTAACAACTCTGTCAACTTTGTATCATCTGAAAACTTTGACACAAAGGGTAGATGTGATCTATCCAGTTATAATAAAGGAGGCAGCAAAGGAAGTAAGGAAACCCTTAACCATAATTATGAGAGTTTCTTTGGACTCAAGGGAGGTACCCATAGACTGGAGATGTTCAAATGTGACCCCAATTCACAAAGGAGGATCAAAGGCTGACACAAGTAAATATAGGCCTGTGAGTTTAACTTCTTTTCCAGGAAAATTAATGGAGGCACTGGTTAAAGAAGCACTGTAGGATCATCTAGCATTAGCATTAGTAGAGGCATTTGATGCAAGAAAGCAACCTTATGGAGCATCAGCCAAAAAAAAAAAAAAAAAAACACTTCCACTTCACCTCTCTGTGCGTTCAAAATACCTGCCCAGCTGAGCCTTAAACTTATTTAGTCTATCAACTCCCACGACAAGGGATGGAAGTCTGTTCCACCAACCAACCACCTGCTGGCTAAAGGCAAATTTCCGCACGTCTATCCTACATCTGTCTTTCCTCAATTTCAATTTATGCCCTCTCAGGTGATTATTCTGAGCGAGAGGAAGAATCCCATCAGCATTGAGCATGCTCAAACCATTCAAGGCTTTATACACCTCTATCAGATCACCTCGCTGGTGCCTAGTCTCCAGACACTGTAATTTTCAAAACATAAGCCTTTCTTCGTAAGAGCACCCCTTTGTTCCATTCACTAATCTTGTTGCCCTTCTCTGTACTCGTTTCAGCAGCTCTACATGCTTCTTAAAATCAGGCCTCCACACCTGTATACAGTATTCAAGGTGTGGCCTGACCATTGCCTTATACAAGGGAATAATCACCTCCTTATCCCTGCTAGAAAAATTCCTATATATCATTGACAATACACCATGAGCTACTTTGCAGCCCGTCTGCACTGCTCAGAGAACTTCATATCTGCCTGCACAACCACCCTCAGGTCCCTTTCATTCTCTACCACTGTCAGTGTAGTACCACAGAGTTCATACGTTGCTCTGGTGTTGCTGTTTCGCATGTGTAGCACTTTACATTTGTCAATGTTAAACTTCATTTGCCACCTCTCAGCCCATCTGCTCAACATTTTCAGATCCTGTTGCACCAGCATAGTGTCAGTAGTGTCCTTGACAACCCTGCCTACCTTTGTATCGTCTGCAAACTTGGACATTAAGCTTGATATACCATCATCAATATCATTTATAAATACAGAAAACAATAATGGACCCAACACTGAGCCCTGACGGACTCCAATAATAACATTAGTCCCCGACGAGCAGTGTCCATTGATTACCGCCCTCTGTCTTCTCCCCCTCAACCACCCCTTTATCCATAGCAGCAATTTGCCTCCAATGTCACACTGCTCCAATTTGTGCAGCAGTCTTCCATGTGCAACAGTATCAAAAGCCTTTCTAAGATTCAAGTTTATAATATCAAAGTTATTCCATGCATCCAGTTTTTTTGTGACTTCATCATAGTATCCAATCAAATTGGTCAGGCAAGACTTCCCCTTAACAAAACCATGCTGTGTCCGAGCTATAGCTGAAGTCTTGTCTAAATGATCCTGCAGTGCTTCTTTAACTAGTGCCTCCATTAATTTTCCTGGAACAGAAGTTAAACTCACAGGTCTATAATTACTTGTGTCAGCCTTTGATCCTCCTTTGTGAATTGGGGTCATATTTGCACATCTCCAGTCTGTGGGTACCTCCCCTGAGTCCAAGGAAGCTCTCATAATTATGGCTAAGGGTTTGCTTACTTCCTCTGCTGCCTCCGTTAATATAACTGGATAGGTCCCATCCACCCCGGGTGCCTTTCTTGTGTTTAACTTCAACAATTTCTCCTCCACTTTACTCTCAGTTATTACAAGATTCTCTAGCTTACTGCTAGAGTTGAATACACCTCTGGCATTCCCCTCGCTGAATAACTCCTCATGTGTGAATGTCAATGCAAAATATTCATTTAGTTTGTAAGCTATCTTAGCAGGATCATCAACAGTTGATGCATTGATATCAAGTGGACCAATCTGATTCATCCCCTTCCTTCTAGAGTTTACATAAGTAAAGAACTAGTGACAAATGGGCCTGGAGTACTGGGGTCCATAGTTTAACAAATAGATATTTATTTACAGTATACCCAGTATAAAATAAAATATATAAGTACAATTTTTTTTTTTTTTTTTTTTTAGTAGCTTTCGGAACTCGTGTCCCTTTATCAACTTTTTGTCAGTTGATAAAGGGACACGAGTTCCGAAAGCTACTAAAATTGTACTTATATATTTTATTTTATACTGGGTATACTGTAAATAAATATCTATTTGTTAAAGTAAAGAACTCTTTGCTTGGTTACAGATCAACTTGTATCTATCACAGGCTTCTGTGTCATCTGTTCATTTGTATGTATCCCATGCATTTTTCTTCTCTGCCATATGCCTGATTAGTTCATCTGACATCCATTTAGGCCTAAACCTTGAACAATATTTCTTAGTTGGTATGTAAAGCCTGGTAGCTTCCAAGATAAGTTCTTTGAATGCGTCCCATTTTGCATTTGCTGTTGGTAACATCATCAGTTGGTCCCACTGTATAGAATTTAAATACTGTCTCAGTCCATTGTAGTCGCCTTTACGAAAGCAATAACCCTTCCCTTTACCCCTATTGGTAGTAACCTCTTAGAGTAAATCCCACTTCAGCACACTGTGATCACTGCCACCTAGTGTTTCATTAATCTGCAGATTCTTAATGCATGAAGAATCACTGCTGATAATCAAATCAAGAGTATTCCTCCCTCTAGTTGCCTCCCGAACATGCTGATGTAGAAAACAATCATCCAATAAATCCACAAAAGCCTTGCTAGTGTGTGACTGACAAGCCCCCAAATTCCAGTCAATATCTGGAAAATTAAAATCTCCCATTATAAGACTCTCTGATTTACTGGCCCAGTCTGTTTCTCTGTGCAGTTTCTTATTATACTCATCAGAGTCATTAGGCCTATAGCACACTCCTGCTCTCAATTTTGATCTCCCAATGCTTATGTCACATCAAACTGACTCGACACCGCATTGTCCAGAGATGTCGACTGGCTTCACTTCGTTGGATTTTATGTATTTCTTAACTAATAGCATAACCCTCCTCCCTTCCTATCCTGTCTATCCTTTCTGTAGACGTTGTACTCCCCAAATTCCAGTTCTGCATTCCTTATATCTGTGGGACACCAAGTCTTTGATATCCCAACAATATCTGCCTTTGATGTTTTGAGCAATACCTCAAATTCATCAAATTTATTTACTAAACTCCTAGCATTGGTGTACACGCAAGTATACATGCACCCACCTATTTCTATTCTTAGCTACCCTAACACAACCCATGTGTTTACTTGTACAGCAATGACTCTTTGAAATATCCTGCATCTTGTTTTTCAGGCTTCTGCTCATTCCAATAGAAGCAGTGCAAGAATCTCTTTCACCTCTGCCGGTGCCTACTGTTAATCTATTAGTCTTTGTCTCCCCCCAAACTAGCAGTTTTCCGACCCACCTAACACTGCCTCGATAGCATCAGCAAATATTCTTGCACCCTTTCTATTTAAGTGTTTCCCATCCCTGTAGAAGCAATCCTTCCTGTTAACAAGTACAGTCCAGGCTGAAAAAAATTCTACCCCTTGAGCCTTGCACAATCTTTCCAGAGCTCAATTGATCGACAAGGCTCTCATCATATACTCCCTCCTATCATGTCTGGGCAGAATTGCAGACAATTTCAAATAAAACCCTATTTCACGGCTTTTTTTTCCTACAGTGACCTGTACTTGTTAAGTAATTCTGCCGGTCTCCTACTCTTGATATCATTAGTGCCAATGTGTACAACTATATCACCTTTTGTGCCCTTAAAAGATGATATTCGCTCTACAACGTCATAATCCTTTGCCCCTGTCAAAATCTAGACAAGACTTCAGTTATAGCTCGGACAGAGCATGGTTTTGTTAAGGGGAAGTCTTTCCTGACTAATTTGATTGGATACTAAGTTGAAGTAACAAAAGAACTGGATGCAGGGAATAATACTTGGATAGTAGAAAGGCTTTTGATACTGTTACATATGAAAGACTGCTGAAAAAATTGGAGCAGTGTGGCATTGGAGGCAAATTGCTGATGTGGATAAAGGGATGGTTGAAGTCGAGAAGACAGAGAGTGGTAATCAATGGATACTGCTGATCGTGGACTAATTTTAAATGTGGAGTCCCTCAGGGTTCAGTATTGGGTCCATTGTTGTTTTCTGTACAGTAAACCCCCGCTATTCGCAGGGATTTACGTTCCTGAGAAATGTCGTGAATACCGAAAACGCGAATACTGAGTTATGGCTCCCATAGTAATAAAGGGGTTCCGTTCCAAAGTAGGATATTTATAAGAAAAACTATTCCAAAATTTTGTCTATGTATGTATTATATGTACCTTCATAATATGAATATGTACATAGACAGTAGTGAAATGCAAACATATGGCATCGAAATGAAAATAAGAAACGATTTAATATTAAATGTAATATTTATTAGAAATTTCAAACAAATCTTTCAAACCAGCGCCTTTGCTATCGCTAAAAAACTTATCCCGCCAGTGCTATCACCAGTTTCGCTAAAGTGTTGATTAAGGAGTTTTGTCTTTTCACGAATGATGAGTGAACTTAATGGAATTTTATTTTGAATTCGGTCTTCTATCCACAGATTTAAAGCTTTTTCCATTTTTTCGAATTTAATATCACGAGTTACTGAGCAGATTTTTGAAGCAATTAACGTGTTTTCATGTACACTACGGCGGATTTTTTCTTCCGATTTTTTGATTGATCATACCGTTGACTCATTGATTTTATAATGTTTTGCCACAGAGGAGACACCTTGACCATTAGAAATTTTATCTAATAACTCAATTTTATTCGCTAATGTCATCACCTTCTTTGATATTTTAAAATAATTAAATGCACAAGGCATAATACATTAAGAGTTTGGTATCTATATAATATCGTTGTGTAGATACACCATAGACAACTCTTAAAAAACTACAAAGTAGTTGTGGGCATCATTTGCTCTTTCTCATATTGTGCTCTGCCTTCACCACGAGTTGCCATGATATTGCACTACTTCGAATAAGTAACGCTTCACTAATAGAGAAGGCTATTGTTACTTATTCTCAGTGAGTACCACCACCCAGAAATGTTTCAAGGCTATTGGCCTATCATCAGTGGGTGGGCAGGTACCCTAGTATTGCAGACATGACGACCCAGTTGTGAAGCTAATCACACAATATGAGAGATGCCAAAAGGTGTATAAGACAATATTTAAAATAATTAAATGCACAAATGATGCCCACAACAACTACTTTGTAGTTTTTTAAGAGCTGTCTATGGTGTATCTACACACCGATATTATATAGATACCAAACTCTTAATGTATTATGCTTTGTGCATTTAATTATTTTAAATATTGTCTTATACACCTTTTGGCATCTCTCATATTGTGTGATTAGCTTCACAACTGGGTCGTCATGTCTGCAATACTAGGGTACCTGCCCACCCACTGATGATAGGCCAATAGCCTTGAAACATATCTGGGTGGTGGTACTCACTGAGAATAAATAACAATGGCCTTCTCTATTAGTGAAGCGTTACTTATTCGAAGTAGTGCAATATCATGGCAACTCGTCGTGATGGCAGAGCACAATATGAGAAAGAGCAAATGATGCCCACAACAACTACTTTGTAGTTTTTTAAGAGTTGTCTATGGTGTATCTACACACCGATATTATATTTGATATTTTAACATTTCCCTTCTTATTTGTAGCCATATTTTTGTATGGGTTGGAAAGAACTTGTCCACAATAAAGTCACTTTCTTCCGTTAACACATTCGAAAAAATCTGGTTTACACTGCAAAATGGTAGATTTATCACTTTTGTAAGCATATCAATTTATAAATTGATAAATATATTCAATTTATAAGCATAGAAATTAAAAGCAAAGGACCAAACCTTCCATGACAAGTGTATAATACATACTGAACAAGGATTAGCGAGAAACATCCATGCTAGCGATTTTCTCACACCTCTTCCCCCCACTCACTGAGTGCTCTTTTGACCAGGAAAGATAATTTTAGCCACGCCCATGTTTTTTATATAGCGGAAAATATTCCCGGCGCTTTAAAATTGACATTTTTTAAGGTTTCATTTTATATTAAATCAGCGATCACGAATACGCGAATACAGATACCGCGAATAGCGGGGGTTTACTGTATTTATAAATGATATTGATGATGGTATATCAAGCTTAATGTCCAAGTTTGCAGACGGTACAAAGGTTGGCAGGGTTGTTAAGGACACTGCTGACAGTATGCTGCTCCAACAGGATCTGGTAAGGTTCAGCAGATGGGCTGAGAGGTGGCAAATGAAGTTCAGCATTGACAAATGTAAAGTACTACATATGGGAAACAGTAACCCCAGAGCAACATATCAACTCTGTGGTACTACAATGACAGTGATAGAGAATGAAAAAGAGCTTGGGATAATTGTGCAGGCAGATATGAAATTTTCTGAACAGTGCAGATGGGCTACAAGAGTAGCTCATGGTGCCATGTCAATGATATACAGGTGCTTCCTTAGCCAGGTGGAAAGGAGCAGCAGTGCATAGCACACGCTTTTGATTATATCAGGCTTCGAGTCCGTCACCACCAAACACGGAGGATACGGAAAGGTGAGGGAATGACCACTGCATATTCCGGGATCAATGTGGCTTTAGCTGCTAATGCTCCTAAAAACCAAAAAACAAACAAACAATGATATACAGGAATTCTTCCAGCAGGGAGAAGGAGGTTATTATTCCCTTGTATAAAGCAATGGTGACACCACACCTTGAGTACTGTATACAGTTCTGGAGGCCTCATTTCAAGTAGGATATAGAGCTGCTGGAAAGAGTGCAGAGTGGGCAACAAGATTAGCGAATTGAACAAAGTGTTGCTCTTATGAAGAAAGGTTTAAGTTTAGCATATTACAGTGTCTGGAGACTAGGCACTGGCAAGGTGATCTAATAGAGGTGTATAAACACTTGAATAGTTTGAAAATGCCCAAAGCCAATGGGATTCTTCCTCTTGCTCAGAAAAATCACCTGAAAGGGTATAAATTCAAATTGAGGAAAGACAGATGTAGGATAGATGTGCGGAAATTTGTCTTTAGCCAGTAGGTACTTGGTTGGTGGAACTGACTTCTATCCCTTGTTGTGTAAGTTGATAGTCCAAACAAATTTAAGGCTCAGCTGGACAGGTATTTCGAAAGAACGGAGGGGAGAAATTAGAGTGTTTTTTTTTTTTTTTTTGGCTGATGCTGCACAAGCTTGCTTTCTTGCATCTTATACCTCTACTACTGCTAATGATAATCTAAAGAAGTGCATCCAATTGAAGTTGATGAGAGCCTCTATATGCAAATGGAATTTGCATGTAGACTCATCATAATCTTCGCAATTATCTGGAAATGCAACTTTGCTGCACTGGCAAAAAAAAAAGAAAAAAAAAAAGATAAGGAAATGCAAATTATATGCTTCCCTCCTCACTCATGTATCTATTCAGTTATCCCTTAAATTTATTCAAACTTTCAGCCTCACCTATCCACACGGGCAATTATTACAGCAATCAATGACATACTGATTAGAAGAAAACTTCATACTATCTAATAAAAACCTGATGACTACTTTCACACTGGCACACGTCACAGTAATCAATTGCTCACTAATAAACAGGGCTTGGATACATTGCTCCAGAAAACTGCATAAGCAACAAAATTCATAGGGTCATATCAGACCCCAGCAAATGCGGCTACCTTGAACGGACCAATTACTGGGAACTATGCATATCATGGTTTCACAAAGCCGGATATTTTTCATCTGACATCTGTCAACTTTGTTCTTCCAGTTCTGCAGGCATTGCTAGAATCAAATTTCAACCTACCCTAACACTAGTCACATCCAGAATCATTTGCAGCTATAATATCTGCATGGTTCAAACACCGAAAGAAATTGAAATCCACTTACCCCCAATTTCTTTAATGCACAGATTCCACCTCTGAAGCGGAGCAGGATCATTTACCACATACCTTGCCAGGACTGTGCCGCTGGCTACATCGGCAAAACTAACTGTAGCATGGAGGCGGTTTTCAGAACCACCACTTCTCCATTCCTAGAGCCAACTTTGCTCATTTGGTTCTAGCTGCACACCGTTGGCAGGAAGTACATGAAATCATACGCAACGATGCTGAAATCATAGGTTTTTTGGACTATTTCAAGATCTGCTTTTGATTAGAATTGGCGTAACCAGAACTACAATCAACAGGTACTGCAGCACCCGAATACACCTAATCTTTGAGCTTCTCGTAATCGACGAGCTCTGCAGCTGTTTATAACAGCAGTCACCTGCCTCAACCCTCCCTAGACCATTCACCACTCCTCTCTGTCCTTGTGTTCTTATGTACGTGAAGGTCAACCAGACATATATAAACCACCGCTTTCCAATGCTGAATTAACTGATAAAGGCTACATTCAATAGCCGAAACTACTATTGCTGTGTACTTTGTTCACGTTAAATTTACTACATTATCTCTCGAATGTCTGTCCCTAGTGTCAATTTATATTTTATGTTTTATTGTGTGTACTCTCTCGCTTAGTATTAAAGTTGTTTTCACTTGGTGGGTGCATGCAAGAAATTATATTATGTAATCTAAACAAATTAATCCAAAAAATGTGTACTTTACTTCACTTGAAAAGTTTCAAGATTGCATTCTGTCCAACCCAACTGAATGCACATCATTTTTGGGTCAGAGATTTTGAAAAGGTGGCCTGGCAATACAGGTGGTGTTGGCAAGTCCTATTATTAAATTCAACATACAGTAGCAGACTTACCTATCAAGGTAGAACTGATGGCTGGTTATTTATTATTTGTTAAAAATCATGTGGGAGTTTTTTAGCAATCTATAAGGCCGGTGGAAGGATAGTCTTTTGAAGGTGGCAGGATTTTAGGAGCATCAGTGACTAAGCTCTGTGTATACTCTTTATAAATTTTGTGTTCTGATGCCAATTTTCTCTTTGCTGGACAAAAAAACCAAGTTTCTTGGAGAAAAAACTATCATGTCCTCACCTGAGATTGACTAACTCGGCCACATTGGGGAAAAAAGCCCATAAAAATATCTCCCGTCATTGACAGGACTTGAACTGAGATCTTATTTTACCTGATGTGGGGACCCAACTGTAAGACTTTCCATTTTGTTTTCGTCACTGAATAGATTCATAATTTTTGGGCCAGTGTGTGTAACATTGCATTAATGTTTTGATAAATTACTGTAAAAAAAAAAAAAGGTTCTAGACAATGTTCAGTGAAACATTTCCCACAGTTATAACAAATTACAAGGTTGGAGATTTCTATTCCGAATTGGAGCTTATCCAATAGTGTTCAGGTGGATTAATTCTGGGAAAGCCAGCACAATAGGCTGAACTGATTCATATTTTTGAAAGAAGTCTGTACAATTCACATGTTACTCCCACTAGGCACATTGCCATGAAGCGATGTGCAGGTTGGAGATAACTTTAAGATAAACATTAGCTCCCAACATTTCTCCACTGGTATTAAGGGACCCAATAAGGGCCATGAAAACACTCCCTATACCATTACACTACTGCTCACAGCCCTCACTGTTGACACCTGGCAAGACTGATCCATGGATTCAACAAGTTTTTGCCATATATATATTTCCTATCAGCAAAAAATGCCAGGAACCAGAATTCTTCTGAACAAGCAAAGTCTTTTTTTCAATCCTCCACTGTCGAGTCTTGGTTTTTAAGAACAAAGTGAGATCGAAGCTTCCTGACTTTTGCTGAGAAGAATAGAATCCGATTCAGTTGTAAGTTGTGATATCCCATCGGTGAACTGGTACAAATTGTTCATTCTGAAATGTCTCTTTGATTACCACTGTTCTATTGAATTGTGGTTTTGCTGAGTGCAAACTTTCTTCAACCCTGTGCAAGTCTTTTCCACATTTGTTTGTCTCTTGCATTAACAAGTTTTTTGACAGCAAGTTCCATATTTTCATGATACTATTCAGCCATACATAAAAAGCCCAAGCACGGTTGAATGTATTGAGGTATATTGTATATGAGATATCTGGTGGCAACTACTATACCACATTCAATTAAATCTTTCATCTTGCCCTTTTTGTGCTGACTTGAGCACAACCAGTGTATCCCCATGTATCCATCCGCGTGTTTTATATCATGTTGTACAAATTTGTGATGCAATTATTGAATGCAGGCACCATGTCTTGAAAAAGATAAATGTACCTAATAAAATGGACACTCAATGTAAAATTTTATTTTCTACTATAGTCATGTACTTATTAAGTGAATTAAGTAATTAAGAAATATTAGGAATCCTATTCTTTAGTCACACTTACACTTTTGTAGTTTAAATCTTCCTTCACAGGCAGTCTTAACTGTTTCAATGCTTCGCTTCAACAGAAGCCTGATTGTTTAGTGTTCTATCCGATCCTGATGGTTCTTCATACAGATCACGTCCTTTTTTCAGGCCTCGGCTGTAAAAGCAAAATGTCACATTTAGTTAAAATATACACAAAAATTACATTTAAGCTTAGAGACAGTTTTTGTTGAACGAAAACAAGTATCTATCAGGGAGAATGGAGCATGTCAATTTCTCAGAAGATCGAGTACCAGCAATTTTTTCCCAAACATACGCAATATTTGGTTGGTGATTACAGCTGGCATCACAAGAATGTGACTCGTCAGGGTAGCACAGTTGGTAGGATCACCATCCTTCCCACACCAGATAGAAAATACCTGAATACTGTCAATGACAGGACTCCAACACAGGTCAATTTTTGTTTTGCTGGAAGAAAAAACCATGCTTTCCCTCTTCTGACACCAACTAATTCAACCATGTTGTGAAAAAGGCTCTTAAATATTTCTCACATCATTAATGGGACTTGAACATCGATAATCAAAAATTGATGGTTCGACTGTTGATGAGCCTGCTCTGATAGCTGATATCCTGAATGAGTATTTTGCATCTGTATTCACATGTGAAGTTATTAAAGGAGAAAAATGCCAGTAGATTCTCAAACTCTAACAGGCTGCTTAATGATTTTATAATGGCTGAGAGGAAAGTGGAGGAGAAATTGATGAAGTTAAACATAAGAAAAGCACATGGGGTGGATGGGTTCAATCCTGTTATATTAAAGGAGGTCACAAAAGAAGTAAGCAAACCCTTAGCCATAGCTATGACAGCATCATTGGATACAGGGGAAAGGACTGCAGTTGTGCAGATGTATCCCCAATTCACAAATGTGGATCTAAGGGTGACACAAGCAATTACAGACCAGTTAGTTTAACTTCTGTTCTGTGAAAAATAATGGAGTCACTAGTTAAAGAAGCATTGCAGGATCATCTAGACAAGACAACTGTAATAATTCAGACACACCATGGGTTAGTTCAAGAGAAGCCTTGTAGTACTACACAGTTGGTACATTTCTCTGGGGTAGAAGTAATCCCAGAGAAATGTACCAACTGTGTAGTACTACACTTAGGATGACAGAAAATGAAAAAAGATCTGGGAATAATTGTGTAGTCATATATGAAATTATCTGAGCAATGCAGACAAAGCAAGTCATGGGGTAATGTGAATGATATACAGGAATGTTCTAATAACCTCGAGGAGGTGGTTCTCCTTTTGTATAAAGCAATGGTGAGGCCACACATTTATGTGTGGAAACCTCATTTTAGGAAGGCTGTAAAGTTGCTAGAAGAAGTACAGAGAAGGGCAACAAGACTGGTGAGGCAAACAAAGGGGTGTGCTTATGAAGAAAGGCTTAAGTTCTGCAAAGTGTAATGTCTGGAGACTAGGCACCTGCAGGCCATCTGAATTGTGTAGTACTACACTTAGGATGACAGAAAATTAAAAAAGGTCTGGGAATAATTGTGTAGTCATATATGAAATTTTCTGACCAATGCAGCCAAAGCAAGTCATGGGGTGATGAAAATGATATACAGGAATATTCTAGTAGCATAGATGAGGTGTTTGTCCTTTTGTATAAAGCGATGGTGAGGCCACACATTGAGTTGTGGAACCCTCATTTTAGGACGGATATAAAGTTGCTAGAACAAGTACAGAGACAGGCAACAAGACAGGTGATGCAAACAAAGGGGTGGGCTTCGAAGAAAGGCTTAAGTTCTGCAAAGTGTAATGTCTGGAGACTAGGCACCTGCGGGCCATCTGAATTGGGGTATATAAGGCTTTAATGGGTTCAGTGGGCTGAATGCTGATGGAATTCTCTTGCTTGCTCATATTACAAACCTGAGGGGAGATATATTCAAATTTAGGAAAGACAGATGTAGAATAGATGTGCTGAAATTTGTCTTTAGCCAGCAGGTTTGAATAATCGTTGGAATGAACTTCCGCCTGTCGTTATTGAAGTTGGGAGGTTAAATAAATTCAAGAAGAAGTGGACAAACTTTTAGAGGAAATGGTTGAGTGAAATTGTTTTTTTTTTTTTTTTTTGCTGATGCTACATAAGCTCATACATCTCTTGTATCACATGCCTTTATTCCTACTACTATTACTATTTTCAATGATGGGAATCCTACCAACGAGAGCTGAGTTAGAGTTAATGTCGTTTTGAAATTGGATAGGCATATTCCTGCCGGCTCTACTCACTTGTAGAATTACATTCACTCTAAAGCAGAATCATAATTAGCAGCCAATCAGCTCAAAACAGTTGGCGCCTCCGTAGACAGGAGCAGCAGTGCGCAGCCCACTCTTCTTGATTAGACCGGGGTTTGAGCCCGTAACCACCAAATACGGAGGATGCCGAAAGTTCAGGGAATGACAATTGCATATCCTTGGAAAAATATGGCCTTAGTTGTTAATGCTTCTAAAAACCAAATAATAACAATAATAGCTCAAAACAGTGAGTTGGGCAACATCTGGACATTTTATCGCAGAGATCCTTGAATAAGAGTCTCTTACTGAAATTTAACCGGGAACATGCTGCTGCATGATCCCGGTGTTAATCAGTGGGTGCTGCTCTACATGGACTAATGTTATTAGTGGAGTCCCACATGGCTTGGTGTTGGGTCCACTGTTGTTTTGTATATTTATCAATGATATTGATGAAGGTATATCAGGCTTAATGTCGAAGTTTGCAGATGATACAAAGGTTGGCAGGGTTGTTAATGACAGTCATGGTAGTGTGCTACTGCAACAGGATCTAGATAATTTGGGCAGATGGCCTAAGAAGTGGCAAATTAAATTTAACCTTGACAAATGCAAAGTACTGCATATGGGTAGAAGTAACCCCAGAGAAATGTACCAACTGTGTGGTACTACACTTAAGGTGGTAGAAAATGAAAAAGACGTGGGAGTAATTGTGCAGTCAAATATGAAGTTTTCTGAGCAATGCAGACAGGCTGCCAGGGCAGGTCATGGGGTTTCGTCAATGATATATACGAATTTTGTTAGCAGGGAAAAGGAATTGATTGTCCCTCTGTATAAGGCAATGGTCAAGCCACGCCTTGAGTACCGCGTACACGTCTGGAGGCCTCATTTTAGGAAGGATGTAGATTTGCTTGAGCGTGTACAGAGAAGAGCAACAAGATTGGTGAGGGGAATGAAGGGATCCTCTTACCAAGAGAGGCTTAAGTTCTGCAAACTGCAGTGCTGGAAACTAGGCATCTGCGCGGTGATCTGATTGAGGTGTATAAGGCCTTGAATGGGTTGAACACGCTGAATTCTGATGGGATCCTGCCACTTGTGCAGATTACGAACCTACGGGGGCATAAATTCAAATTAAGAAAGCACATGTAGAATAGATGTGCGGAAAGTTGCCTTTAGCCAGCGGGTGGTTATTTGCTGGAACAAACTTGCATCTCTCGTTGTGGAAGTTGATAGGTTAAATAAATTTAAGGAGGAACTGGACAGGCATTTGGAGGGAATGGTGTGATTTTTTTTTTTTTTTTTTCGGCTGATGCTGCATAAGCTCATACACTTGCTTTCTTGCATCACGTGCCACTGCTACTACTAAATAAATAAATTTTCTGTTTATGTTCCGGGACGACCAAATGGTCAGAGGAGTTTACAAGATATACAGAATACAAGAAACAGCACCGTATTCAGCAGTCACGGGCTTGAACCCGGTCACTCAAGGCACGTGTACTTATGCACCCGCGCGCCTGACCACTAGGCTACGGCGGCCTTCTTAAAATGTTGCAATGCCCTCAATCCAACATAAACGAATCTCCTGTTTATACTCCAGGACGACCAAACGGTCAGAGGAGTTTACAAGATACACAGAATACAAGAAACAGCACCGTATTCAGCAGTCACGGGCTTGAACCCCGGTCACTCAAGGCACGTGTAGTCATGCACCCGGCCGCCTGACCACTAGGCTACGGTGGCCTTATACTACATTATTGGTTAATCATTCTCACTAATTAGGTTTCTGCTTCAGTATGCTGCCACTGATTATTTTAGAATGAGAAGTGCAGATCAGATTTATGAGTATCTGACATTAACCTATTCAGCAAATAAATAACAAATGGATCACATTAAACTTACCTATCGCAGTAGTTGTCCAACTGCTCATCGCTCGAAATATTAAAATTCTGAACGCACTGACCATGTATTTGCGCTGGAATTCCTTTAAGTTTGCATTTAACTTCCAGTACAAAAAAAAAAAAAAAAATATATATATATATATATAAGTATATAAGACAAATATTTGTAAAGAAAATTCTGAAGAACAAACTATCAGGCCACACACATCAAGCAACAAATAAACAATTTAAGTCGTTTTTACCCTCAAAATAGGGTGGCCAACTCGTAATAATGAACTGACAAGAAACTATGTGAAAAAAAAATCACCATATTACTTTTTTTTTATTTCTCACAGATTTTCTGGTGATATATATATATATAAATTAAACACGTAAACCCTATCTGTAAATCACTATCGTAAAAAATTGCTGTATTCAACGTGTCAAGATACGAGGGTTCCAATATGCCCAAGTCTCGTAATCTGCTTTGGGCAGATTACGAGATATCCTTAGCAAATGATGCTAAGGAAAACAGCAAGGATTTCTTTAGTTATATAAACTCTAAAAGGAAGGGGATGAATCCGGTTGGTCACGTTGACATCGATGGTTCGACTGTTTAGGATCCTGCTCACATAGCAAACAAACTGAATGAGTAATCTGCCATCGCGCATGTGTAAATTCACACATAAGGAGTTACTACGAATTGAAAATGACAGAAGGTAATCAAATTGTAGCAAGGTACTTCATGATTTTGTAATACTGAGAGAAAGTGGAGAAGAAATTGTTGAAGTTAAACATAAGAAAGACACCTAGGGTGGATGTGATCTATCCAGTTATATTAAAGGAGACGGCAAAGCAACTAAGCAAACGCTTAGCCATAATTATGACAGCATCCTTGGACTCAGGGGAGGTTCTCACGGACTGGAGTTATTACGGCCTCCGTAGCCGAGTGGGCAGGAGCGGGAGTGCAGTAGCACACGCTCTTTGAGTAGACCGGGGTTCAAGCCCCTGACTGCTGAATACGGTCGATCTGCCAACCCGCACTGCACCAGCGTGGCAGATTATGGTCCATTTCCCTCAGCATGAATTGTTGAGGAGGCTTCCATCCTGCAGTGGGTTGATAATGGCTGCACTTTACTTTATTATTATTATTAGTAGCCATATAGTGCAAGGAAGACTGAGTCTTATGCTGCACATGCTAAAAAAAATTTCTGAGTTACCCTGAGAGAGAAAGAAGTAGAAGGGAATCATCAAGAAAGAGAAGAATGATGATATCCAGCTCAGGACCCTGGGTGTGCCAAGTCCATACTCACCAGATGTGAGCCCCTGGAGTTGTGCAAATGTATCCCCAATTCACAAAGGGGGATCGAAGAGTGACCCGAGTAATTACAGACCAGTTAGTTTAACTTCTGTTCCGGGTAAAATAATGGAATCACTTGTTAAAGATGCATTGCAGGATCATCTAAACAAAACTGCAGCAATAATTTAGACAACGCATGGGTTTGTTAACGGAAAGTCTTCTCTGACAAATTTGATTGGTTATTATGATGTAGTTACAAAGGAACTGGATGAAAAAAATAATTTTGATATCATATATTTGGATTTCAGGAAAGCTTTTGACACTGTTACGCATGGAAGCCTATTGTACAAATTGGAACAGAATGGTATTAAGGGTAAGTTGCTACAATGGATAAAAGGATGGTTAATTGGGAGAAGACAGAGGGTGGTAATCAATGTGTGCCGCTGTTCGTGGACTAATGTTATCAGTGGAGTCCCACTGGTTTCGGTGTTGGGTCCACTGTTGTTTTGTATATTTATCAATGAAATTGATGAAGGTATAACCGGCTTAGTGTCAAAGTTTGTAGATGACACAAAGGTTGGCAGGGTTGTTAATGACAGTAATGGTAGTGTGCTACTTCAACAGTATCTAGATAATTTGCGCAGATGGGTTAAGAAGTGGCAATTGAAGATTAACCTTGACAAATGCAAAGTACTGCATATGGGTAGAAGCAAAACGAGAGAAAAGTATCAACTCTGTGGTACTACACTTAAGGTGGTGGAAAACGAAAAAGACCTGGGAGTAATTGTGCAATCAGATATGTCGTTTTCCGAACAATGCAGACAGGCTGCCAGGGCAGGTCTTGGGATTTTGTCAATTAGAAATAGGAATTTTGCTAGCATGGAAAAGGAGGTGATTGTCCGTCTGTATAGCGCATTGGTCAGGCCACGCCTTGAGTACTGTATACAGGTCTGCAGGCCTCATTTTAGGAAGGATGTCGATTTGCTTCAGCGTGTAGAGAGAAGGGGAACAAGATTAGTGATTGGAACAAAGGGTTGCTCTTACCAAGAGAGGCTTAAGTTTTGCAAATTACGGAGTCTGGCGACTAGGCACCGGCGAGATGATCTGATAGAGGTGTATAAGGCTTTGAATGGTTTGAGCATGCTCAATGCCGACGGGATTCTTCCTCTTGCTCAGAATAATCACCTCAGAGGGCATAAATTCAAATTGAGGAAAGACAGATGTAGGATAGAAGTGCGGAAATTTGCCTTTAGCCAGCGGGTGGTTGGTTGGTGGAACAGACTTCCATCCCTTGTTATGGAAGTTGATAGCCTAAATACGTTTAAGGCTCAACTGGACAGGTATTTCGAAAGAACAGAGGTGTGAAGTGGAAGTGGGTTTTTGTTTTTGTTTTTTTTTTGGCTCATGCTGAATAAGCTTGCTTTCTTGCATCATATGCCTCTGCTAATGCTAATGCTAATGCTATCTGCCTGCAAAATTACCCCCAGGTCCTTTTCATTCTCTGCTACTGTCAGTGTAGTACCACAGAGTTGATATGTTGCTCGGGAGTTTCGTTTTCACGTATATAGTACTTTACATTTGTCAATGTTAAACTTCGTTTGCCTTCTCTCAGCCCATCTGCTCAACCTTTCCAGATCCTGTTGCAAAGGCAAAGTGTCAGTAGTGTCCTTAACAACCCTGCCAGCCTTTATATCGTCTGCAAACTTGGACATTAAGCCTGATGTACCATTATCAATGTCATTTATAAATACAGAAAACAATAATGGACCCAACACTGAACCCTGAAGGACTCCACTAATAACATTAGTCCACGATGAGCAGTGTACCTTGATTACCACTCTCTGCCTTCTCCCCCAAACCAACCACCTCTTTATCCATAGCATCAATTTGCCTCCAATGTCACACTGCTCCAATTTGTGCCGCAGTCTTCCATGCGCAACAGTATCAAAAGCCTTTCTAAGATACAAGTGTATAATATCAAAGTGTTTCCCTGCATCCAGTTCATTTCTGACTGCATCATAGTATCGAATCAAATAGGTCAGGGAAGACTTCCCCTTAACAAAACCATGGTGTGTCCCAGCTATAATTGAAGTCTTGTCTAGATGAACCTGCAATGCTTCTTTAACAAGTGTCTCCATTAATTTTCCTGGAACAGGATTTAAACTCACAGGTCGATAATTACTTGGGTCAGCCTTTGATCCTCCTTTGGGAATTGAGGTCACATCTGCACATCTCCAGTCAGTGAGTACCTCCCTTGAGTCCAAGGAAGCTCTCATAATCATGGCTAAGGGTATACTTTGTTTCTTTGCTGCCTCGTTTAATAAAACTGGATAGATCTCATCCAGCCCAGGTGCCTTTCTTGTGTTTATCTTCAATAATTTCTCCTCCACGTTGCTCTCAGTTATTACAAGAATCTCGAGCTTACTGCCATAGTTCAATACACTTCTGGCATTCCTCTCATTGAATAACACCTCATGTGTGAAAGTTGATGCAATATATTCATTTAGTTTGTTATCTACCTGAGAAGGATCATCAACAGTTGACCCGTCGATATAAAATGGACCATCTGATTCATCCCCTTCGTTCTAGAATTTACATAAGTAAAGAACTCTTTGCTGTTTTTCTTTGCATCCCTTGCCAAAGATTTCTCGTAATCTGCCTTCGCCTGCCTAACCTCCTTTGTAACTTAGTTACAGATCAACTTATATCTACCACAGGCTTCTGAGTCACATGTTAATTTATATGTATGCCATGCATTTTTCTTCTCTGTATGTCTCATTAGTTCCTCTGACATCCACTTAGGCCTAAACCTTGAACAATATTTCTTAGTTGGTATGTAAAGCCTAGTAGCTTCCAAGATAAGTTCTTTGAATCGTTCCCATTTTGAGTTTGTTGTTGGTAACATCAGCAGATGGTCCCACTGTATAGAATTTAAATGCTGTCTCAGCCAATTGTAGTCGCCTTAACTAAAGCAATAACCCTTCCTTTTACCCCTAGTATTACTTTGATATTATATACTTGGATCTTAGAAAGGCTTTTGATACTGTTGCACATGGAAGAATGCTGCACAAATTGGAGCAGTGTGACATTGGAGGGAAATTGCTGCTATGGATAAAGGGGTGGTTGAGGGGGAGAAGACAGAGAGTGGTAATCAATGGGCATTGCTCATCGTGGACCAATGTTATTAGTGGAGTCCCTCAGGGCTCAGTGTTGGGTCCATTATTATTTTCTGTATTTATAAATGATATTGATGATGGTATATCAAGCTTAATGTCCAAGTTTGCAGACAATACAAAGGTTGGCAGGGTTGTCAAGGACACTACTGACACTATGCTGCTGCAACAGGATCTGGAAAGGTTGAGCAGATGGGCTGAGAGGTGGCAAATGAAGTTTAACATTGAGAAATGTAAACTACTACACATGGGAAACAGCAACCCCAGAGCAACGTATCAACTCTGTGGTACTACGACGACAGTGGTAGAGAATGAAAGGGACTTGGGGGTGGTTGTGCAGGCAGATATGAAGTTCTCTGAGCAGTGCAGACGGGCAGCAAGAGTAGTTCATGGAGTATTGTCAATGATATACAGGAATTTTTCCAGCAGGGAAAAGGAGGTGATTATTCCCTTGTATAAGGCAATGGTCAGGCCACACCTAGAGTACTGTATACAGGTCTGGAGGCCTCATTTCAAGAAGGATGTAGAGCTGCTGGAACGAGTACAGAGAAGGGCAACAAGATTAGTGAATGGAACAAAGGGGTGCTCTTACGAAGAAAGGCTTAAGTTTTGCAAATTACAGTGTCTGGAGACTAGGCACCAGCGAGGTGATCTGATAGAGGTGTATAAAGCCTTGAATGGTTTGAGCATGCTCAATGCTTATGGGATTCTTCCTCTAGCTCAGAATAATCACCTGAGAGGGCATAAATTCAAATTGAGGAAAGACAGATGTAGGATAGACGTGCGGAAATTTTCCTTTAGCCAGCGGGTGGTTGGTTGGTGGAACAGACTTCTATCCGTGGCCGTGGAGATTGATAGCGTAAATAAGTTTAAGGCTCAGCTGGACAGGTATTTTGAACGAACGGAGGGGTGAAGTAGAAGTGTGTTTTTTTTTTTTTTTTTTGGCTGATGCTGCATAAGCTTGCTTTCTTGCATCAAATGCCTCTACTAATGCTAATGCTAATGCTAATGCTAATTACCTCTTTGAGTAAATCCCACTTCAGCACACTGTGATCAATGCAACTTAGTGGTTCCTTTATCTGCAGATTCTTAATGCTTGAAGAATCACTACTGATAATCAAATCAAGAGCATTACTCCCTCTAGTTGCCACCCGAACATTCTGATGTAGAAAACAATCTTCCAATTAATCCACAAATGCCTTGCTAGTGTGTGAGTGGCCAACTCACAAATTTCAGTCTGGGAAATTAAAATCCCCCATTATATGTCTCTCTGATTTACTGGCCCACTCTTTTTCCCTGTACAATTTCTTATTATACTCATAAGAGGCATTCCGCGTATAGCACACTCCTACTCTCAATTTTGATCTCCCAATTCTTATGTCACACCAAACTGACTCCACACTGCACTGTCCAGCGATGTCGTCTGGCTTCACTTCCTTGGACTTTATGTTTTTCTTAACTAATAGCATATTCCCTCCTCCCTTCCTATCCTATCTATCCTTATGTAGGCGTTGTACTCTTCAAATTCCATTTCTGCATTCCTTATATCTGTGTGATACCACGACTCTGATATCCGAACAATATCTGCCTTTGATGTTTTGAGCAATACCTCAAATTCATCAAATTTATTTACCAAACTCCTAGCATTGGTGTACACGCAAGTATACATGCACCTGTTTCAATTCTAAGCTAACCTAACACAACCCATGTGTTTATTTGTACCGCAATGACTACCAGCAGTCTCTAAAATATCCTGCATCTTGTTTTCCAGGCTTCTGCTCTTTTCACGAGTAGCAGTGCAAGAATCACTTTCACCTCTGCCAGTGGCTACTATTAATCTTTTAGTCCTTGTATACCCCCAAAACTAACAGTGTTCCGATCCACCTAACACTGCCTCGAGAGCAACAGCAAATATTCTTGTACACTTTGTATTTAAGTGTATCCCATTCCTGTAGAAGCAGTCTCTCCTGTTAACAAATACAGACCAAGCTGAAAAAAATTGTTCCCCTTGAGCCTTGTACAATCTTTCAAGGGCCGAATTGATCGACAAGGCTCTCATCAAATTGGAGAAGTGTGGCATTGGAGGCAAATTGCTGCTATGGATTAAGGGGTTGTTGAGGGGGAGAAGACAGAGAGTGGTAATCAATGGACACTGGTCATCGTGGACTAATGTTATTAGTGGAGTTCCTCGGAGTTCAGTGTTGGGTCCATTTTTGTTTTCTGTATTTATAAATGATATTGATGATGGAATATCAAGCTTAATGGCCAAGTTTGCAGACGATGCAAAGATAGGCAGGGTTGTTAAGGGCACTACTGATGCTATGCTGCTGCAAAAGGATCTGGAAAGATTGAGGTGATGGACTGAGAGGTGGCAAATGAAGTTTAACATTGACAAATGTAAAATTTTACATATGGGGAAACAGAAACCCCAGAGCAACGTATCAACTCTGTGGTACTACACTGACAGTGGTAAAGAATGAAAGGGACCTGGGGTAATTGTGCAGGCAGATATGAAATTCTCTGACAGTGCATACGAACTGCAAGAGTAGCTCATGGTGTCTTTTCAATGATATACAGAAATGTTTCTAGCATGGATAGGGAGGTGATTATTCCCTTGTATAAGGCAATGGTCAGGCCACACTTTGAGTACTGTGTACAGGTCTGGAGGCCTCATTTCAAGAAGGATCTAGAGCTACTGGAACGAGTACAGAGAAGGGCAACAAGATTAGTGAATGGAACAAATTGTTGCTCTTACGAAGAAAGGCTTAAATTTTGCAAATTACAAAGTCTGGCGACTAGGCACCGGCGGGGTGATCTGATAGAGGTGTATAAGGCCTTGAATGGTTTGAGCATGCTCAAAGCCGATGGGATTCTTCCTCTTGCTCAGAATAATCACCTCAGAGGGCATAAATTCAAATTCAGGAAAGACATAGGTAGGATAGATGTGCGGACATTTGCGTTAGCCATCGGGTAGTTGATTGGTGGAAAGTCTTCCATCACTTGTTGTTGAAGTTGATAGCCTAATTAAATTTAAGGCTCAGCTGGACAGGTATTTCGAACGAACGGAGGGGTGAAATGTGGGTGGTGTTTTTTTTTTTTTTTTTTTTTGGCTGATGCTGAATAAGCTTGCTTTCTTGCATCATATGCCTCTACTAATGCTAATGCTAATGCTAATCATATACTCCCACCTATCTTGTATGGGTAGAATTGCAGACACTTTCAAATTCAACCCTAATTCACGACTTTTTTTTCAACAGTGACCTGTACTTGTTAAGTAATTCTGCCGGTCTCCTACTATTTATATCGTTAGTGCCAACGTGCACAACTATATCACCATTTGTGCCGTTAAAAGATGATATTCGCTTTACAACGTCATCTACCTGTGCCCATGGCAGACATTCCCTGGTCCGTTTCCACCTATCCATTTTAGAAAGCATATTTCCCCTTTTACTGGCAATAGAGTTTTTACAAAACATGTTTCCCATTTCCCTGACAATAGAGTCACCAACAACTACTAGTTCCTGTGGATCCAACGCTTTCTGCCTTGCTGGTTGCCGCTTTGTTGCGTGATGACCAACTGCAAGCTCTGTCGTTGATGTGGGCGACTGAGAGCTTGAATGGCCCCTCAATTTAGTTCCTTCGAGGGCATCCATCCTGTCCTTCAAGCTCTCATATTGGCCAATAACAACGCTGAGTTGTTGCCTGATTTCGTTACGCTCCTTTTATCGCGCACACACAAAGACATCCCCCATGGCAATATCATGTCCCGTACCTGATTGTCCACAAACATCATGCAAGCAGTGCATTTTTAGAGACTGTGATTCAAAAGTTAACTGCCCCCCTCAGTTCTCCTCTGAGCCACACCACTTCCCCTAGCTTGAGCCTTTTGCTTTGCTGCTCTGGTCTGAGTCATGATTTCGATTTAATTTAAATAAAATTTCAATTTCAGTACAAAATTATAACCCTAAACTTGTATCCCAACACAGTTATAACGGTATATATATTTTTCAGTGTCAAGTACAGTATTAATTATCTACGAGTTCCCTTTATAGAACTTCCGAATCAAGTTATGTATTAATTAATTATGTTACGTTTGTAATCTAAGTCGTTATATGTATTTAGTTAAAAGTTAATTTAATTGACAACGAAGTTTAACAAGTTTAATAGATTTTACTTATTAATTGACAAAATTATACTATACTATACTAACCCTATCTAGTTCTGTATATAACGTATCGTGTGACAAAGGCGGCAAGTTACGAACGGGTAAATCTACGGACAAGTATTAATTAACTTTCAAATCTCGCTGTCTCAATTCAGAGTAAACTAACGATCCTGACTAGGTCTATAAGCTACTTATAGAATATAATTTCATGTCAAAAATGGTCAATAAAGCTGCTAAATATGACTAAAAAACTTCTCTTCAGTGGAGCTGCAACTTGTAACACATGGATTTGTTACCCTTGCCGATACTTTTATGCAATTACAAAGCCGAGTAAAGAATAAATACACCAGATTAGTCAGAAAATTTCAAATATATTTGTATGCTATACTACTAAATTTAAATGAAAAGTTTTAGAAAAACAATAATTTCAAATCAATAAATATGAAAAATCCACTTAGCGGCTTTGAACACGTCTTTCTCCTACTAGGCTCGTCAGCAGACTCTTAAGGACGCCCCTTTGCCGATCTCACCAGGCGAGTTACCCGTCTTTGCACCCTTTCGAGAAGTTCGATGTCTTTCTTTAGGTGCGGTGTCCATCCTTCCACAAAGTGTTCCAATCCTTATATAATGGGTTTATAACGTCCCTATCTCTATTTGTAAAAGTTCGATAGGACACCATGGGCTTTCCTTGCAACCTGTTTTCAATGCTCAGAGAATTTCATGTCTGACTGTATCGTAACACCCAAGTCCCTTTCCTCCAGTACCGGGTTTAGTTGAACTCCACCAAGTGAATAACTTATTTTGGGATTATTGTTTCCCAGGTGTAATACCGTACACTTTGTTGGATTAAAGCATAGTTGCCATTTTTCTGACCATTCCTGAAGTCTATCTAGGTCTCTCTGAAGAAGCTCAGCTTGACAGTGATCATTAACCACTCTACCAATTTTAACATCATCTGCAAATTTAGACATCACGCCCTCTATCCTTTCATCAATGTCCTTTATGAAAATTAAAAACAACAGTGGTCCGAATATTGATCCTTGGGGAACCCCACTTCTTACATGAACCCAATCTGACGAATAGACATTTATCACAACCCGCTGCCTCCTGCCCTGAAGCCATCCTGCTGTCCATCTAAGGATTTTCCCAGTGATTCCAACCTGTTCCAGCTTATAAAGCAACCGCTCATGTGGGACTGAGTCAAAAGTTTGCTGAAATCTAAATAAACAATGTCGAAATTATTCCCTAAATCCAGCTCGTGAGTGACCCTTTCGAAATAGCGAACCAGATTTGTTAAACATGATTTTCCCTTTACAAATCCATGCTGAGTATCCTTGAGGATTTCAATTCGATCCAAATGATCTCACCTTTGATCATTGCCTCCATGATTTTCCTTACCAGTGACGTCAGACTGACAGGTCGATAATTTCTCATTTCACTTTTAGAGCCACCCTTATGTATGTGAGATACAGTGGCACTTTTCCAATTCAAGGGAATCTCCCCAGAGTCTAGTGATGCCCGCTTAATTAGCCTCAATGGTTCAGTGCACTCACTTTCCGCCTCCCTTAAGATTATGGGGTATATTCCATCAAATCTAGGAGCCTTACTGGTCTGTAGGCTAGAAAGTTTTTTTAATTAAATAATCATCCGAAATTTCAGTATCATTAATTAAACTTTATTTTACAAATTCGTTCCCACAATTTCCCATTGCCACAAAAGATTTTTCATTTGTAAATATCGATGCAAAATAACAGTTGAGTTCATCTGCAACGGGAGCTCGTGTATTTATTAATATCGCCTTTCCCTTACGTAAAGATCCGATCTGGTTTGTCCTGCTTTTCTTGGCAGTTATATATGTGAAGAATTCCTTATCACCCCTGTTTGCTCTGTTTGCTAGCGATTTCTCATAAACTGCCTTTGCCTGTCGAACCTTTTCTGTGGCTCTATTACAGATTACCTTTTAGCTGTTATAGACTTGAAAACTTTTTATTGCTCTGTAACCTTTCCATGCTACCTTTTTCTGTTCAAGTGATGTGACAACTTCACTATTCATCCAACTTGGAACCCTCCTCGTGGAATATTTTTTTAGTGGTATATACGCATACAAGGCATCTGTGATTAATGTTTTAAAAGCGTACCACAGTTCAAATGTATTCCTTTTCTGTACGATATCTACCCAGTTAATAGAGGCCATGTAGTACCTTAAGGCATCGTAATTTCCTTTTCTGAAATTAAAACCTGTTCCTTTGACTTTTACTGCTGCTACCTCTCTCATCATCATCCACCGTAGAACCGCGTGATCACTTCCTGCTACTGGTTCCTAGACTGTCACCCCTGTTATGTCATCTGATTCATGGGTGACGATGAGGTCTAGGATATTCTTTTCTCTAGTACTTTCCCTGACATGTTGATACAAATAACAGTCAGCTAGTTGATTTAAAAATTTTGTTCCCCATTTCGAGGTTCCTTCCCATTTACTCTAATCAAATAGAGGCAAATTGAAATCACCCATAATAAGACATTCACGCTTACTTGCCCGTTCCATTTGCATGTACAGGCTTTTGTCATAATCTTCACAATCACCTGGTCTGTAGATTTCTACTACTCGCATTATACCTTTGTTTCCAACTATTTCACACCGTACAGATTCTATACTAGCATGTGAAACGTCTTAATCCGGGAAACCTATCGTCGCACTCAGGCTTCTTCTGATAAGAAGCATTACCCTACAGCCCCTTCTATCTACTCTATCCTTCCTAAATACATTATACTGAAACTCATCATCCCGAATTTCGGGATGGCATCACATTTCCGTCAGCCCTATTATGTCCGCGTTACCTGTTTTAACCAGCAGTTCGAATTCACTCATTTTATTGACGTCACTTCTAACATTACTATATAAACAATTAAGACTTACTGTTCATGTATATTTAACAACCCTAACACAACCCTTGAGGTTTTTTTAAGCCCTCTTTCTTGGCATTAGCTACCCGCTCACGTGAAACGTTTCTGCACCCAGAACATCTAGATAATATGTCCAGTTGGGGTAACAGATAAGAACTCTTGTGGTATGTACAAGAGTTATTTTGACCAATATTATCAGATAAACGCATGCCAGTATTACCCACATCTCCCCCCCTAACTAGCAGTTTCCTTGAACCTTTAAGGTATCCTCTATAATACTGCCAAAAACTTTTGCACCACCTTTGTTTAAATAAATAAATATGATCTTTATTGTAAAGTTCCTAAGTACACGCAGGTGTGCCTAGGAACCTTAATTATACACTTAAGTAGCTCCCAGATGCATTATTCTCGAGGGTAGGCACCCGTTTTTTCAAGGACTGCAATTGTTCCAGCAGTGCACCAAATTGTAATTTAAGATCAGAGCTCTCCTTACATCGATCACAAAGAAAAGAATCCCCAGGTGAACTAGGGTTAGTCACCAGGTCGACCTTGGAAATCATGCCACAGGTTCAGCAACGGATTATGACTCACCCGTAAATCGCCATCGGCTATTTCCGTGTGAGTCACGGAACACTGTGACGTGTGTAAGGCAGATCTCGTAACTACCATTATAAACTTAGCTAAATATCAATGAAAGTTAACTTTAAAAAATTATATCTATAATATTATTAAAATCAAACTGTTACAGGAAAACCTCTAACAAAATGATCCAACAATATCTAAATAAATCAAATATTTAAAAGCACTAACCAACATAGTGACATAGTGTTTTTTGACAAGCGGCACCGGTGCTTTCGCACAACTCCGCATTGGAATCTCTTGTGAAGTAAGACAGTACTGTCAAGGCCAGATAGCATATGTTAGTGTATGTTCATGTTTGCTTAGTGCGGGTTATGTTGTTCATCTGGCCGCTTAGCCTAGGGTCTGAGGAACACCACAGACCGCTAGTTACCACTCACTGGCACTGGGAGCCGGACCAGGTATGTGGGAAGAGAACTCTGGCTGGCAGACCCTGGGATTAGCCTGAGCTTCCCAGGGAGCGCCAAAAAAAAAAAATAAAATAAAATAAATAAATAATAATAATAAATAAAATAAAAAAAAATAAATAAATAAAAATAAAAAAAATAATAAATAAAAAAAAAAATAAAAATAAATAAAATAAATAAATAACAAAAAATAATAATAAATAAATAATAAAAATAAAATAAATAAATTAATTAATTTAAAAAATAATAAATAAATAAATTTTTTTTTTTTGAAATAGGGGAAGGGGTGAGAGATTGAGGAGAAGAAAGAAGGTAAGCAGAAGAAAGAGGGTGAGGTATGGTGGGCTCCTCCCAAAGGGGGGGAGCCCACCCTACCTCAGGAAGAGAAAAGATTGTGAGGTCAAGTGACCCACAAAGTCAGATTGCCTAATAGCATGACCCTGCACTTGATAAGTCAAATGCCAGTCCCACTCCCAGAGGAGTATTTATATGTGTTCCTACACAAGTAGGAAAATCAGATATTGTCCTACTCTTTGAAGAGAAGAGGTGCCAGCAAGTCAGTGGGTCCCACATTGGGCAAGGGGCCCAGTGTCAGCAATTTAATCTTCTTCATCCAAGGGTGACTTGTAGGCAATGAGCAGTATCCCACACTGGGTAGAGGACTTGGATAATCTTCTCTTAGGGGATGAGAGGAGGCACATGGATTCATGAAGCTCAAGGATTGCTTGGAGTTCTTGTGTCTATTGTAGAAAAGTCCTTTTTGGGTTCGTGGGTTTGTCAGATAGCTTCCTTTGTGAACGTCGAGAGATTCCTGTTAGGTCAGGATAAAGATCAATATCCTGTTGGTGTTTTCTTTGATTCCATTCAGGATATGTTCTGTGAATTGAGTTTTGGGTTCATTGTAAGATGGGGGTACGCTGAACAGTTTGCTGCACAATTTCAAATTGTGCCGTTCTGTGCATAAAGGGCGCAATAGCACAACTACGGGAGTACTGTTTCCCGTTTGAGATTCAATTTTTGACATATTTTATTTAATTTTATTGTTGTTTATTATTACTATTTTATTTATTATTATTTATGAACTTATTTATTATTATTTATTTATTTATTATTTATTATTATTATTTTTTTTTTGAAGTTGTTCAAAACAGCTAGAATTCATAGCCAATTAGCAGGAAGCTTCTTAATGCCAACTCGAAAAACATAGGTTCGCTAAGTGAATCAATATGGTGGCGAACCAAGGAGACTGGCGATGAACATGGTAAAAGGTAAAATAAACTGCTAGGATCTAAAATAAAGACGTTGTATGTGAGGTGACCAGTTTAAAAGTTTCCTGGTAGAACTCCATTCCCAGTCAGTTTCACAGTTTACAGGTTTCACTGCCTCAGTGACACTGTTGCAACGGCGACCATGTGGGTTTCCATAGGGAAGGTACGACGATATATTCACTTGCTTGTAAAATGGCCTTCCCACATCAAATAAAATGATAAACGTTTACCCGCAGTTAGAGGAAGCGATGCTGCATCCACTGAAATGGTCGCCACAGTTCAGGGAATTGATAATCCAAAGTAGAATCCGTATTTTATGGGAACACTCTAAACATCGTTGCGAAGAGAATGTCTCCTTTCGCAGTCAGCAGGATCTGTCCAGCCATTTCAACTGGCTTTACTTCCTGGAGTTTTATCTGTTTCTTAATGTACAAGTTAGTGCAAATGCATCATATTAGTACGCAGCTAAAATCTGAATCAGCACAAATATGCAAAGGGGGCATCATTTAAGTTAGATCTCATATTATGAATGCCTTCACGATATTGCACTAAATGGGATATAACATAATTACGCCGCCTTTGCATATTTGTGCTAATTTAAAGTTTAGCTGCCTACTAATGATGCATTTGCACTAACTTGTACGTTGTCTGAATTTCTCGCAACCTGAGGCTAAAGCCTTAAAAACATATCAGTATGTTTATTAAACATATAGTATACGTCCTCCTCCCTTCCTACACAAATTGGACACCCCAAATACTATTTCTGCATTTGTTATATTTGTGTGATACCACGTATTTGATATCCAAACAATATCTCCCTTTGATGTTATGACCAACACCTCAAATTCATTAAATTTATTTACCAAACTCCTAACACTGGTGTACGCACAACTATACATACACCTGTTTCTATTCTTAGCTACCCTAATACAGCCCATGTATTTATTTGTTCCGCAATGACTCCCAGCACTCTGAAACCCTCTGCACTTTGTTTTTCTGGCTATTGCTGCTGATTCCAACAGAAGCAGTGCAACAAACACTTTCACCTCTGCCAGCATCTATTGTTAATTTATTAGTCCATGTATCCCTCCAAGCTAGCAGTTTTCCGAACGACCTAACACTGCCTTGATAGCATTAGCAAATATTCATGCACCTCTTCTATTTAAGTGTATCCCATCCCTGTAGAAGCAATCTCTCCTGTTAAAAGCACAGAGCAGGCCGAGAAAACTTCTACCCCTTGAGCCTTTCACAATCTCTCCAGGGCCAATTGATCGGCAAGGCTCTCATCATATACTCCCTCCTATCGTGTCTGGGCAGAATTGCAGACACTTTCCAATTCAACCCTAACTCATGACTTTTTTCCAATATTGACTTGTACTTGTTAAGTAAATCTGCAGATCTCCTACTCTTAATGTCACTGGTGCCATCGTGTACAACAATATCACCCTTTGTTCCCTTAAAATATGATATATGTTTCACAACATCAATTTTTACCCCTGGCAGACATACCCTGGTCCTGTTCAAACTATCCTTTTCACAGAATATATAATAAGCCAATTTTCAACTTTTCCCTTTTTCTAAAGGAAAAATCCATAACTCATCTTTGAGTTCAACTCTTTTGAGAACTTTACTGTACAATAACGAATGTACCTCTGTATCATATAAAAGATTTTCATGGTCACTCCCCATCTCATTCTGACTCGCTTTGGCCTCAGCTGCCCTTGTGCCTTTAAACACCCATACTAATACCAATACTCATCTCGTTACCAAGTATTTTGAAAACTATTACTCAAAGGGCTTTTTTTTAATAAAATTAACCACATTAATACCATCTTAAAGCACTTAAGGATTTCAGGTTCCAACTTCTTTTCTGCAATACCTTCCCCATGGATGATACAATGAAAGAATTTCATGTGGTGAATTTCAGGTGGTGCTGTCTAAAGAACTTTCCCCTTTAATCCTTTTTTTGTTCCAGAGAAAGCAGCAGCTCCATCGCTAGTAATACTCAGTTTTTTCCACAAAATTTTGTTTTTATTAAAGAAATTGTCCCCTAGTTCTGCCTGCTGGAGTAAGAATTACTGCAGCAGGCAGAACTAGGGTTTCACCAATTTTATGCAGCTTCTCTTTTGCAATCAGGTACGAAATCTCAAGAGACCCTTGCAAACATTTTTCATTAATTTTTGTGAAGATTTGCAAAATGGTGGTCTGATTATTGCATAACTTTAAGTATTATTGAAAAAAATGTATAGGTTTCTCTTCTTGCTCTGGGTGCTTGGTTTTTAAATGTCTTGTCAATCGTGATGGTTTCATGCTTTCATTAGCTAATATCTCAAGGCAGCGTACACATTTGGGATGTGGTTCATCGTTGATGATGATAAATGTAAAACCAAATTTTAAAAAGACTACTCGATAATTTCGAAATTTCTTAGAAAGATTCTTATTTAAAATTTAGTCTGCATCGTTCTTTAATATACAATGTGGTTGATGATGTGCTCATACTAGGAGAAATATCAGTCTCAATATGTTATTGTTGGTTGTTTGAGTAAACATCAATTCGAGGTTTCTTCGCACTTATTTTAATACGCCAGCTGTCCATTTTTTTGTGACTGTATCTAATGAGAAATAAATTTAATTAGTGGATTAACTTTTCATAAGCAGAACTGGGAAAGATATTTATTAAAAGTATTTTAGATACAAGATACTGTTTTCAAATATATTTTAAAATATTAAATACAAAAACTTTTTCCAAAAGTATTTTTAAAACTAAAGTGTTTTAAATACTTGAAAAGTATTTCTACTGTACTTAAAGTACATAAATATTTAAAAGATTTTTTTAAATAACTTAAATACTTTTTTTTCTGAAAGATACTAAATATTTTTCAAAATTACTTTTCATTTTAAATGCAAGATACAAAATAAAAAGTACTTTTTATGTTACATTTTCCATATCTTCTTATACGTAAAACGAAGTTTCTATTTTCATCTTACTGCCTTTTATTTTCAAGCTATATATAAAAAAAATTCAAATTCCAAACAAACACTTTTAAGTGCAACAAATATGTCAGTAATTTATTTTTTAGATTTTATTAAAATTATAAAAATATTACTTACTTTTGTTTTTTAAAAAAATACTTTATTTTATTTATTTTTAATATTACTGAAATGCTTCCCTGATTTGGCAATAAATACAAGTGAAGATTCTTACCGTGGTATGTTTTTACAATATAAACACAGTTCCATAAGTAACGACACGGACAAATACAGCTGCGATGCTCGTGGCGTGGGTTCAGCTCAGAGATAGACAAGCACAATCCATCCTTCCTTCATCTACATTTGTTCAGTAAGTTAAACAAGGATGGAATATATACTCCGAGCCTGAAGCGATCACATGGCTGCTGCGTTTCGGTCCTGGACAAAACTGATCGCATGATCAAATAAACCACGCAATAAAACAAAGCCACATATTGAAGTATTAAAAAAACATTTATTTATAATTTTTATTTTCAATTATATTTTGAAAAACTAAAGTTTTCATAATTAATAAATATTGATTTATTGCGGATTATCTCGGGCACCGCACTTTGGAGACCACTGGTGCACACCTCAGGTTTCTGTGATTCAACTGCTATTGATAATTCTCATAAGACACTTGTATGAATAGAGGCCATAAAATGAAAGCAAACTATACTTTTGTTATCGACCAAAAATGCCATCTGTAGCAGACTAACTGGCACGAGGTATCACCAACTGCTACTCGCCTGTCCAGATACGAATTCCATTTTTGTCAACGACTGGAGAAATTTCTCAAGTCCTCTTCATTGAAAGCTGTATTTAGCTGATCTGTTGTAGAGGATGTTTGCTTCTTACGAATGAGTTATTCTGGGTTTTGTAGCCTGCACGTGTAAATTAACAAATGAGCACAGCATTTTTTAGACACAGTTAGTGTTAAGAGGGTGCTGACTCTTTTTAAAAATTACAGCTGTGAATTAAAGGTTCTCAAAGAGTGATAAGTGTTTGCGTTTTATTTACCTAATTGTTATTTTATATAGTACTTTATAAGTAGCCTTATAGTTTTTGTAGATTACTACTTAATATGGCACCTCCTTTGCCAGGTGGGCAGCAGCAGTGCGTAACATACTCTTCTTGATTAGACAGGGGTTCAAGCCCATGACCACCAAATATGGAGAATGTGG
The DNA here is from genome assembly GCF_048544385.1 of Mastigoproctus giganteus. Lineage (NCBI taxonomy): Eukaryota > Metazoa > Arthropoda > Arachnida > Uropygi > Thelyphonidae > Mastigoproctus > Mastigoproctus giganteus. The sequence goes on from NC_143588.1 coordinate 109,137,909, forward strand.
AAAGGTCAGGGAATGCCATCGCATATCCCTGGAGCAATGTGGCCCTAGTTGCTAATGCTCCTAAAAACAATATAACAACAACAACTACTTAATATACATAAAACTGCATGTTTGTTCGAATCTCACAGCCACTGTTTTCATATAGAGAGTGGTAGGGAATTGAAATATTCAATTGTTGTAACAGGGCAGCTCTACCGTAAAATTATATAGCATAATACGTATCACTGAATTTTGGACTGTATTAGATAATGTAGTATTGACAATTAATTAATTAAATTTTTTGAACTTATTCATTTTAAATATCATGCCCCAGACTAGAGCAGCAAAACAACGGCAAAATGGCAGGAGTGCCGTGATTTGGGAGGGACTCTCTGAAACAGAATATCATCTAGCCAAGGAGGATGTCTGTGTGAGTGCCAGGTGCAGAGGGTGTCTAGAAATTAGGCATCAACCCAGCATTCTGATGGGCGTCTATGAGAACTTGAAGTGTAGGGTAGATGCCCTCGGAGAAATTAACAGGAGGGGCCCATCAAGCTTTCAGCTGCCCAATTCAATGCCGGAGCTCACTCTGGTGCATCAGGCAACACAGTGGCAATCTCCAAGGCAGAATGCGCTGGTCCCACAGGAGTTGGTCATTGTTGGTGACTATTGTCTGGGAGATGGGTAATATATTCATCACCAACAGATTGTCAGATTTTAAAGGGGGTAAAGAAAATATTATTATTCATGTGGGGACAAACGATATTAAACGTACACAATCTGACGATTTGTTGGAAAAATACAGGACCATGCTGAGGAAATGTCGCGAGCTAGGCCATAATGTCTATGTGTCTGCAATTCTGCCCAGACACGATAGGAGGGATTATATGTTAAGAGCCTTGTGGATTAACTCAAGACTTGAAGGAATCTGCAAGGCTTTAGGGGGGAAATTTCTATCAGCATGGCCCACACTTGTAGGTAGAAGGAATTTGTTTTGTAGAGACGGGATACACTTAAACAAAGGTGGTGCAAAAGTTTTTGCCAGTATTATTGAGGATACCTTAAAGGTTCAGGGAAACTGCTAGTTAGGGGGATGTGGGTAATACTGACACGCGTTTATCTGATAATATTGGTCAATGTAACTCTTGCACATACCTTAAGAGTTCTCATCTGTTACCCCAACTGGACGTATTATCTAGATGTTCTGGGGGCAAAGACGTTTCACGTGAGCGGGTAGCTAATATCAGGGAAGAGAGCCTAAAAAACTTCAAGGGTTGTGTTAGGGTAGTTAAATATACAAGAACAGTAAATCTTAATTGTTTATACAGTAACGTTAGAAGTGTCGTCAATAAAATGAGCGAATTCGAACTGCTGGTTAAAACAAGTAACGCGGACATAATAGGGCTTACAGAGACGTGGTGCCACCCGGAAATTGGGGATGATGAGTTTCAGTACGGCTTGTATAATGTATTTAGGAAGGATAGAGTAGATAGAAGGGGTGGTGGGGTAATGCTTCTTATCAGAAGCAGCCTGAGTGAGACGATAGCTTTCCCGGATTCAGACATTTCACATGCTAGTATAGAGTCTGTATGGTGTGAGATAGTTGGAAACAAAGGTATAATGCGAGTAGGAGTAATCTACAGACCAGGTGATTGTGAAGATTATGACAAAAGCCTCTACATGCAAATGGAATGGGCAAGTAAGCGTCAATGCTTTATTATGGGTGATTTCAATTTGCCTCTAATTGATTGGAGTAAATGGGAAGGAAACTCGACGTGGGGAACAAAATTTTTAAATCAACTAGATGACTGTTATTTGTATCAACATGTCAGGGAAAGTACTAGAGAAAAGAATATCCTAGACCTCATCATCACACATGAATCAGATGACATAACAGGGCTGACAGTAGAGGAACCAGTAGCAGGAAGTGATCACGGAGTTCTACGGTGGATGATGACGAGAGAGGTAGCAGAAGTAAAAGGCAAAGGAATGGGTTTTAATTTCAGAAAAGGAAATTACGATGCCTTAAGGTACTACATGGCCTCTATTAACTGGGTAGATATCGCGCTGAGAATGAATACAATTGAACTGTGGTACGCTTTTAAAACATTAATCACAGATGCCTTGAATGCGTATATACCATTAAAAAAATACTCCACGAGGAGGGTTCCAAGTTGGATGAATAGTGAAGTTGTCACATTACTTGAGCAGAAAAAGGTGGCATGGAAAGGTTACAGAGCAATAAAAAGTACTGAAGCCTATAACAGCTACAAGGTGATCTGTAATAGAGCCACAGAAAAGGTTCGACAGGCGAAGGCAGTTTATGAGAAACGACTAGCAAACAGAGCAAAGAGGGGGGATAAAGAATTCTTCACATATATAAATGCCAAGAAGAGCAGGACAAACCAGATCGGACCTTTACGTAAGGGAAAGGGGATAGTACTAAATACACCAGCTGCCGTTGCAGATGAACTCAACAGTTATTTTGCATCGATATTTACAAATGAAAAGCCTTTTGTGGCAATGGGAAATTGTGGGAGCGAAGTTAAAAAATATGTAATTAATGATATTGAAATTTCGCAAGATTATTTAATGAAAAAACTTTCGAGCCTACAGACCAGTAAGGCTCCTGGAGTTGATGGAATATACCCTATAATCTTAAGAGAGGCGGCAAGCGAGTGCATTGAACCATTGAGGCTAATTATGCGAGCATCACTAGACTCTGGGGAGATTCCCTTGGATTGGAAAAGTGCAAATGTATCTCCAATACATAAGGGTGGCTCTAAAAGTGAAGTTGGAAATTATCGACCTGTCAGTCTGACTTCAGTAGTAGGGAAAATCATGGAGGCAATGATCAAGGGTGGAATTCAGGATCATTTGGATCGAATTGAAATTCTCAAGGATACTCAGCATGGTTTTGTAAAGGGAAAATCATGTTTAACAAATCTGGTTCGCTATTTCGAAAGGGTCACTCACGAGCTGGATTTAGGGAATAATTTCGACATTGTTTATTTAGATTTCAGCAAAGCTTTTGACTCAGTCCCACATGAGCGGTTGCTTTATAAGCTGGCACAGGTTGGAATCACTGGGAAAATCCTTAGATGGATAGAAGGATGGCTTCAGGGCAGGAGGCAGAGGGTTGTGATAAATGGCTATTCATCAGATTGGGTTGATGTAAGAAGTGGGGTTCCCCAAGGATCAGTATTAGGACCACTGTTGTTTTTAATTTTCATAAACGACATTGATGAAGGGATAGAGGGCGTGATGTCTAAATTTGCAGATGACGTTAAAATTGGTAGAGTAGTTAATGATCACTGTCAAGCTGAGCTTCTTCAGAGAGACCTAGATAGACTTCAAGAATGGTCAGAAAAATGGCAGCTGTGCTTTAATCCAACAAAGTGTAAGGTATTACACGTGGGAAACAGTAATCCCAAAAAAACTTATTCACTTGGTGGAGTTCAACTAAACCCGGTACTGGAGGAAAGGGACTTGGGTGTTACGATACGGTCAGACATGAAATTCTCTGAGCATTGTAAACAGGTTGCAAGGAAGGCCCATGGTGTCCTATCGATGATCTATCGAACTTTTGCAAGTAGAGATAGGGACGTGATAATCCCATTATATAAGGCTTATGTGAGACCACACTTGGAATACTGTGTTCAAGTATGGAGACCGCACCTAAAGAAAGACATCGAACTTCTTGAAAGGGTGCAAAGACGGGTAACTCGCCTGGTGAGATCGGCAAAAGGGCGTCCTTATGAAGAACGACTTCGAATATGTGGGTTGCAGAGTTTGGAAACTAGACACCTTAGAGGAGATTTGATTGAGGTGTTTAAGGCTCTGAGAGGCATCAGTAAAATGAATGAGGACAAAATTTTCAAGATTATAAATGATGCTAGAACTAGGGGACATAAATTCAAGTTACGGGGGGGAAATGTTTAGATTGGACTGCAGGAAGTTTTATTTTAGCCAGCGAGTTATAAATTACTGGAATAAGTTGCCTTCATGGGTGGTAGAGGCCGACAGTTTGGGGAAATTCAAAGGTCATCTGGATAGTACCTTCGGGTAAGGGAAGCGCATAGGATGATAGGTTTAATTTCCTTTTTATTTATATTTTATTTTATTTATATATATTTTTTTTTATTTATTAATTATTATTATTTAGTTATTTATTTTTTGTTTTTATCATTGTTTTGTTCGGATTTTTTTTTTTTTTTTTTTTTTTGGCTGGTGCAGCATAAGCCATAGGCTTTCTTGCACCATGCGGCCGTTACTAATACTAATACTAATACTAATATTGTCTAAAAAGGATATATGGAATAAGACAAGGGTATGTCTGCCAGGGCAAAAGTTGATGATGACTGTAGAGCAGATATCATCCTTTAAGGGCACAAAGGGTGATATTGTTGTATACGTTGGCACCAATGACATTAAGAGTAGGAGATCTGCAGATTTACTTATCAAGTAGAAGTCAATGTTGAAAAAAAGTCGTGAGTTAGATTTAAATTTGAAAGTATCTGAAATTCTGCCAGGTCACGATAGGAGAGAGTAAATGATGAGAGCCTTCTCAGTCAATTCGGTCATGAAAGATTTGTGCAAGGCTCATGAGGTTGAATTTTTTTCAGTGTGGTCTGTGCTTGTTAACAGGAGAGACTGCTCCTACAGGGATTGGATACAGTTAAATAGAAAGGGTGAAGAGAGTGTAGAGTGTAGAGTTTGTTTAGTGTGAAACGGCCCCAGGGGTTTTCCCCATCTCCGCATAGTATACTTTGTGTGTGTGGAACAGAACACTGTCAATGCCAGAGGTTTAAAGGTGTATGGGTTTTGCACATGTGTAGTGTCGTGTACTGTTGTTCCTCTGGTCATTTAGCCGCTGGGCCCCTAATGGGTTCTAACGTTGTCCACACTCTGCCCCGTGGAGGCAGACTAGGTACACCAGTATTATAGTTATTTACTCTGGCAGGTCCTGCCACCCAACTTCCTGAGATTTCAGCGGCTAGGACCTAAAAAAAAAACTGCTACAGATAGGGGTCGCCAAAAAGATTACTGATTATGCAACTGATGTTGTTATTCAGTTTTTGGGTGTAGGGCTCAGGCAATTTAGAGATGGTGTAGATGCTGGTTATAAGTTAGAGAAGGGGACAGAGACTGAAGGCTAGGGGGAAAAGAGAGAGATAAGGGGTACATAGAAAAGATGACCCCCAAATCAGCGGAGCAAGCCTATGCCCCACCAGAGGGAAAAGAGGGATGGCAAGAGAGAAGGTGACCATGGTAACCACCCCCTGCCTAGGTTGTGGAGAAAAAGAACCACGCAAGGGAGCGTGGCAATGAACGCTAAATGGCAGCAGCTGAGCTGTGATTTGGAGTGTCATAGCAGGGACGAAGGTCCCGGACACTCTTGTCTTCTTTTTCAGTCAGGCAAAGCTGTCACACTTGGGATTGTACGTAATGTGTCCCGCCCAATGTATACTTGTCACTACGAGTTCGGAGCTTTCAGGTCTGGTATTCAAGTGTGCGTTTATCACTAGACTGTGTCACTAGTACGGTCTCACCGCGGATTTGTCCCTTTTGTTAAGTCAAAATTAGAGATGTATGTTCACTGCAGGCTGACTTGGGGGCGGTGTCAGAGCTTCTGTCCATTTGGTCACTGGGTCAGAAGAGCTGCATAATATCACAAGTTGTAAAGAGTCTAAATCAGGAAGGTCCAGAGCAGTGTTGTCATTCATGGAACAGAGGTCCCATTTTAATTTGTAAAGAGTCTAAATCAGGAAGGTCCAAAACAGTGTTGTCATTCATGGAACAGAGGTCTCATCCCAATAACGATGGTAGTCATTGATTTTCCAGCTTGAAATTGATTCAGCAGAGCTGCATAATATTACAGTTTGTAAAGAGTCTAAATCAGGAAGGTCCAAAACAGTGTTGCCGTTTGTAGAACAGAGGTCCCATTCCATTAACGATGGTAGTCGTTGACAGTCCATCTTGAATTTGGGCAAGACGAGTTAATCAGGTGTACGTTCGTTCCAGTGGTAGGGATCTTCTTCTTGTGAAGAGCTCCTGGCAGTATTATGAAAAGGCCTTGTACTCTCTATTGCTGACCAACAAATAATGCTCCTGGAGCTTTGGATTGAAGTTAATTCTGGAATCAGAATGCAGCGAAGGTCCTCATACGTTTGGTGAGACCAACTCTCGGGGCTCTCCACAATGGCAGAGGGGATCATTAATAATTACAAGATTTGAGAGTTTGTCTCTGATGGATCCCTGAAAGTTGTGTACAGGCCGGGAGAGAACCATGAAGGAGACACCTTGTTGATATTTGGAATAAATTTCCTAGTGATATCTTCTTTAGTAGAGTTAACCCATCTATCTTGCCATATCTGCTGTAAATGGAGGATAAGGCGCTTGTTTTCAGCAATCAAGTTTTTAGTGGGATCAATGGTATTTGGTATGTTGAGGATCTAACGGTTCCTGAAATTTCTCCCATCTCCGCGTATGTTCTCTGAATCAGTCAAGACAGAGATTTAAAAGTGTGCGGGATATGTACTATGTAGCATGTTGTGACCATTGTTTATCTGGCCTGTTAGCCAATGGGCCCCTAGTGGGGCCCGACGTTACCAATACCAGTCAAGGGTGGTGGAGATAGCCCCTGAAATGCTACTGAACCTCTTAAATCTATGTCTCCAAACTGGGACCTATCCGAAGGACTGGAAAAAAGCAAATATTAAACTCATAATTAAAAACCCAACAAAACCACCAGACCAACCAACTTCCTATACCACCAATAGCCCTACTAACAGTCTGCAGTAAACTCTTGGAACGACTCCTGTTAACCAGAATACAGGCTCACTACCTACAGGCAAACCTAATGTCCCCAAACCAGTACGGCTTTAGACCGGGAACATCGACTGTAGATGCCCTGAAGAACGTCCTTGCACGTGCTGCTGCCACAGAAAACAAATATTTCCTGGCTATCTCTATCGACTTTGCTGGGGCGTTCGACACCCTTCGGTGGCCGAGTGTCCTGGCCCGGCTCCAGGGGAGTGTGATGCCAGGAAACCTCTATCGAGTAGTCCAAAGCTACAGCTCCAGTAGACTCATCATGGTGAATGCTCCATATAAAATACTCACAAGAAAAATCAACAGAGACTGTCCACAAGGCTCCGTTTTAGGACCTACGTTATGGAACGTCTTGGATGAATTCCTAAATACCGATATTGGAGAGACGTCTTCACAAGCCTTTGCAGATGACCTCATCCTGACGATAGAGGCAAACAGCAGAATTCAGCTGGAAAGAAAGGCAACTCATGCCCTTAAAATGCTACAAGAGTGGACCAATATCCTCTTTCTTAGTATCTCTGCAACCAAAACGGATTCCATTCTCTTCAAGGGTGCCCTAGATTACAGGAGACCCCCACGGATTAAGATTGATGGTATCACACTACGACTGTCCAAGGAACTTAGATACCTGGTAGTAATACTGTCCCCCACTCTCTCCTTCCACGCACACTTGAAATACATCCGTAAGAAGATACGGGGCTATACAGCGCTTGTTACCAGAGTCGTAAAAAGGGACTTGGATTGAAAAAGAAGACCCTCAAGCTGTTTTACAAAGCCGCCTTCCTGCTGATAGCTACCTATGCTTCCGGAGCATGGTACCTCAAAGTTACCATGGGTGTAAATCGCAGAATCCTCGACTCTATCCATAGAGCCATGCTGCTCGCTATAACCCGGGCCTGCAGCACAGTTAGCACCCATGCGCTGCAGGTGCTGGCTCTAACCCTACCTGTAGACCTCGAAGTAGCTAGATGTGGAGTATTATATGAACTCACCAAGGGAAGAGCCTGCACCTTCGCCAACTTCGACGCAGATCCTACCACAAACCGTTTGACTGAGAAAAAGAGACTTACAAATCATCTCATTCAAACCTGGCAAACCAGATGGGAGAATTCTCCAAAGGGAGAAGTCACCAAACAATTCTTCCCCAACGTTGGAAAACTCTATCCAATGGCTCCAGCATGGTTCACGCCGGGACTCCACACGACCTTCCTGCTAACAGGACATGGTGCTTTAAGGCTAAACTTACAGCCCTGGGCATTACAGATGACCCTATTTGCTGCTGTGGAGAGCTGGCACCACCTCATGCATGAATGCCAGCTTTATGATGACCTCCGCTGCCAGCTCATCAACCGGATCATCTTTTTGCCAGAGATAGAGAACAACACGTTTTTGGGTCCCAACAATGGACCCAACAACAAGTGTTGGGTCCATTGTTGTTTTCTGTATTTATAAATGATATTGATGATGGTATATCAGGCTTAATGTCCAAGTTTGCAGACGATACAAAGGTTGGCAGGGTTGTTAAGGACACTACTGATGCTATGCGCTATGCTGCTGTAACAGGATCTGGAAAGGTTGAGCAGATGGGCTGAGAGGTGGCAAATGAAGTTAAACATTGACAAATGTAAAGTACTACATATGGGAAACAGTAACCCCAGATCAACGTATCAACTCTGTGGTACTACGCTGACAGTGGTAGAGAATGAAACAGGACCTGGGGGTCATTGTGCAGGCAGATATGAAGTCACTGAGCAGTGCAGACGAGCTGCAGGGTAGCTCATGGTGTCTTGTCAATGATATAGAGGAATTTTTCTAGCAGGGACAGGGATGTGATTATTCCTTGTATAGGCATTGGTCAGGCCACACCTTGAGTACTGTATACAGGTCTGGAGGCCTCATTTCAAGAAGAATGTAGAGCTGCTGGAACGAGTAAAGAGAAGGGCAACAAGATTAGTGAATGGAACAAAGGGTTGCTCTACGAAGAAAGCTTAAGTTTTGAAATTACAGTCTGGAGACTAGGCATCGCGAGGTGATCTGATAGAGGTGTATAAGGCTTTGAATGGCTTGAGCATGCTCAATGCCGATGGGATTCTTCCTCTTGCTCAGAATAATCACCTGAGAGGGCATAAATTCAAATTGAGGAAGACGGATGTCGGATAGATGTGCAGAAATTGCCTTTAGCCAGCGGGCAGTTGGTTTGTGGAATAGACTCCCATCGCTTGTTGTGAAGTTGATAGCCTAACAAATTTAGGCTCAGCTGGACAGGTATTTCGAACGAGCGGAGGGGTGAAATGGGAGTAGTGGTTGTTTTTTTTTTTTTTTTTTTGGCTGATGCTGAATAAGCTTGATTTCTTGCATCATATGCCTCTACTAATGCAATGCTAATTATCAGGCAAGTTCTGCTACTTTTTTATGTGTTTTTTATACCGCAAACTTTGGATTTCATCCAGCTATCAACAAACCGACTAAGTGAACAAAATTACTGAAACTATATTTTGAGACTGCATAGCCTGATTGCATTAACGATACTAACTGAAATTTACTATCAATTCTTATTGGCAACATTGCAATAGGCGAAGTGCATAAATTATTAAAAATATATACAAATAATCACAAATTTGCTCATATATTATTTTCAGGCAATACAAAATATATTGGTAATCCTGCACTTTAGTGTCAGGAGTCATTGTCAGATCGGAAGTCACAGCCAGCTGCAACCACTGATGCAACTGTAGGCATACTGCATACGGGTTTGGAAAACTCATTTTGGGAAAAATATAAGTCCATTAAAAGGGTGTAAAGAATAACAAGATTATTTGGGAACCCAAAAGAATACCAGATAACTGGTTATAAAAGATACTTTTCGTACCAAGAAAGACTGTGTTGTAGTTGCTAGAAACTAAGACATTTGCATGACCTAATTTAAATATTAAGCCCTTAAATGGGTTAAGCAAATTTAATGCTGATGGCATCTTTACCCTTTCGTAGAAGCACTAAAGAAGGTACAAATATAAACTGGAAAAGGATGGTTGCTGAAGAGCTGTGCAGAAATTCACATTCGATCAATGAGCAATTAATTTTTTGCAGTACACTTCTACTTAGTGTTGTTAAAGTGGACATGTGTTTGTTTATTTGGTTTTTAGGAGCATTAGCGCTAAGGCCATATTGCTCCGGGATATGTGGTGGTTATTCCCTGACCTTTCCGTATTCGGTGGTAATGGGCTCGAACCCCGGTCTAATCAAGAAGCGTGTGCTACGCACTGCTGCTCCTTCCCACCTGGCTACGAAGGCGCCTTAAAGTGGGCAGTTTGAATAGATTAAAGGAATATTTGCCGAAATTATTGGAAGGGATGTGAAAACAAAGTTAATTTTCATTTCTTTATTTGGCTGGTGATCAATAATTTATCCTCTCATGCATCATATATCTAATGCTAGTACTATGCTAATGATCTGAAGGTGTGGATAATTTCTCGTTCATATGGGCATTGTAACTATACATAACAAGGTGAATACCTCATTGTATAATGAAATGGATTGGCTACCTCTGACTGCATGCAGATTTCGAACAAAATTTCAGGAAGATATATTGGAAAGGGTGGAGAGAAGAGCGTTGTTCATCTAAGGAAATCGTTTGACTTAAAAACAAAATATATTATGAATGCCAACAGCAATGGTTGGAAAAACCGACGGAGGATAATATTAGCATTAGTAGAGACATACGATGCAAGAAAGCAAGTTTATGCAGTATCAGCCAAAAAAAAAAAAAAAAAAAAAAAAACCCTCCCATTTCACACCTTTATTCGTTCTAATGCCTGTCCAGTCCAGCCTTAAATTTATTTAGGCTATCAACTTCCACAACAAATGATGGAAGTCTGTTCCACCACTCAACTTCTCACTGGCTTTTCTCAATTTGAATTTATGTCCCTTAGGTTCTTAATCTGAGCAAGTGGAACAATCCTATCAGTATTCAGTTTGCTCAACCCATTTATACACCTCAATCACATCACTCGCATGTGCCTACGCTCCAGATGCTGCAATTTGTAGAACTTTAGTCTTTCTTGGTTGGAATACCCCTTTGTTCCCCTCAGCAATGTTGTTGCCGTTCTTTGTACTTCTTCTAGCAACTCTACATCCTTCCTAAAATGAAGCTTCCAAACATATGCACAGCATTCCAAGTGTGGCCTGATCATTCCCTTGAACAACGGGATAACCACCTCCCTGTACCTGCTTGCAAAACCTTATGTATCATTCACAAGGCACCATGACCTGCCTGTCTGCACTGCTTAGTGAAGTTCATCCCTAATTGAACAATTACCCCCGTCTTTTTCACTTTCCACTTCCTGAGTGTAGTACCACACAGTTGATACCTTTCACTTGGCTAATTGTGACCCATACACAGTACTTTGAATTTGTCAAGGTTAAACTTCACTTGCCACTTCTAAGTCCATTTGTCCAACTTTTCCAGAGGCAGTTGAAGAAGCATACACTTTTTACTGTCGTTATCAACTCTGCCAACCTTTGTATCATCTGCATATTAGCATTAGCATTAGCATTAGCATTAGTAGAGGCATTTGATGCAAGAAAGCAAGCTTATGCAGCATCAGCCAAAAAAAAAAAAAAAAAAAAACCACTTCCACTTCACCCCTCTGTTCGTTCAAAATACCTGTCCAGCTGAGCCTTAAACTTATTTAGGCTATCAACCTCCACCACAAGGGATGGAAGTCTGTTCCACCAACCAACCACTCGCTGGCTAAAGGCAAATTTCCGCACGTCTATCCTACATCTGTCTTTCCTCAATTTGAATTTATGCCCTCTCAGGTGATTATTCTGAGCTAGAGGAAGAATCCCATCAGCATTGAGCATGCTTAAACCATTCAAGGCTTTATACACCTCTATCAGATCACCTCGCTGGTGCCTAGTCTCCAGACACTGTAATTTGCAAAACTTAAGCCTTTCTTCGTAAGAGCACCCCTTTGTTCCATTCACTAATCTTGTTGCCCTTCTCTGTACTCGTTCCAGCAGCTCTACATCCTTCTTGAAATGAGGCCTCCAGACCTGTATACAGTACTCTAGGTGTGGCCTGACCATCGCCTTATACAATGGAATAATCACCTCCTTATCCCTGCTGGAAAAATTCCTGTATATCATTGACAATACTCCATGAGCTACTCTTGCAGCCCGTCTGCACTGCTCAGGGAACTTCATATCTGCCTGCACAACCACCCCCAAGTCCCTTTCATTCTCTACCACTGTCAGTGTTGTACCATAGAGTTGATACGTTGCTCTGGGGTTGCTGTTTCCCATGTGTAGTACTTTACATTTGTCAATGTTAAACTTCATTTGCCACCTCTCAGCCCATCTGCTCAACCTTTCCAGATCCTGTTGCAGAAGCATAGTGTCAGTAGTGTCCTTGACAACCCTGCCAACCTTTGTATCGTCTGCAAACTTGGACATTAATCCCGATATACCATCATCAATATCATTTATAAATACAGAAAACAATAATGGACCCAACACTGAGCCCTGAGGGACTCCACTAATAACATCAGTCCACGATGAGCAGTGTCCATTGATTACCACTCTCTGTCTTCTCCCCCTCAACCACCCCTTTATCCATAGCAGCAATTTGCCTCCAATGTCACACTGCTCCAATTTGTGTAGCAGTCTTCCATGTGCAACAGTATCAAAAGCCTTTCTAAGATCCAAGTATATAATATCAAAGTTATTCCCTGCATCCAGTTCTTTTGTGACTGCATCATAGTATCCAATCAAGTTGGTCAGGCAAGACTTCCCCTTAACAAAACCATGCTGTGTCTGAGCTATAACTGAAGTCTTGTCTAAATGATCCTGCAGTGCGTCTTTAACCAGTGCCTCCATTAATTTTCCTGGAACAGAAGTCAAGCTCACAGGTCTATAATTACTTGTGTCAGCCTTTGATCCTCCTTTGTGAATTGGGGTTACATTTGCACATTTCCAGTCTATGGGTACCTCCCCTGAGTCCAAGGAAGCTCTCATAATTATGGCTAAGGGTTTGCTTACTTCCTTTGCTGCCTCCTTTAATATAACTGGATAGATCCCATCCACCCCGGGTGCCTTTCTTGTGTTTATCTTCAACAGTTTCTCCTCCACTTTACTCCCAGTTATTTCAAGATTCTGTAACTTACTGCTAGAGTTGAATACACCTCTGGCATTCCCCTCGCTGAATAACTCCTCATGTGTGAATGTCGATGCAAAATATTCATTTAGTTTGTTAGCCACCTGAGCAGGATCATCAACACTTGACCCATCAATATCAAGTGGACCAATCTGATTCATCCCTTTCCTTCTAGAGTTTACATAAGTAAAGAACTCTTTGCTGTTTTTCTTTGCATCCCTTGCCAAGGATTTCTCGTAATATGCCTTTGCCTGCCTAACCTCCTTTGTAACTTGGTTGCATATCAACTTGTATCTATCATAGGCTTCTGTGTCATGTGTTAATTTGTAAGTATCCCATGCATTTTTCTTCTCTGCCATATGCCTCATTAGTTCATCTGACATCCATTTTGGCCTAAACCTTGAACAATATTTCTTAGTTGGTATGTAAAGCCTAGTAGCTTCCAAGATAAGTTCTTTGAATGCTTCCCATTTTGAATTTGCTGTTGGTAACATCATCAGTTGGTCCCACTGTATAGAATTTAAATACTGTCTCAGTCCATCGTAGTCGCCTTTACGGAAGCAATAACCCTTCCCTTTACCCCTAATGGTAGTTACCTCTTTGAGTAAATCCCACTTCAGCACACTGTGATCACTGCCACCTAGTGGTTCGTTTATCTGCAGATTCTTAATGCATGAAGAATCACTGCTGATAATCAAATCAAGAGTATTACTCCCTCTAGTTGCCTCCCGAACATGCTGATGTAGAAAACAATCATCCAATAAATCCACAAAAGCCCTGCTAGTGTGTGAGTATCCAGCCCCCAAATTCCAGTCAATATCTGGGAAATTAAAATCTCCCATTATAAGACACTCTGATTTACTGGCCCACTCTATTTCCCTGTACAGTTCCTTATTATACTCATCAGAGTCATTAGGCCTATAGCACACTCCTACTCTCAATTTTGATCTCCCAATGCTTATGTCACACCAAACTGACTCCACACTGCACTGTCCAGCGATGTCGACTGGCTTCACTTCCTTGGTTTTTATGTGTTTCTTAACTAATAGCATAACACCTCCCCCCCTTCCTATCCTGTCTATCCTTTCTGTAGACGTTGTACTCCCCAAATTGCAGTTCCGCATCCCTTATATCTGTGTGACACCACGTCTCTGATATCCCAACAATATCTGCCTTCGATGTTTTGAGCAATACCTCAAATTCATCAAATTTATTTACTAAACTCCTAGCATTGGTGTACACGCAAGTATACCTGCACCTGTTTCTATTCTTAGCTACCCTAACACAACCCATGTGTTTACTTGTACCACAATGGCTCCCAGCAGTCTCTGAAATACCATGCATCTTGTTTTTCAGGCTTCTGCTCATTCTAATAGAAGCAGTGCAAGAATCTCTTTCACCTCTGCCAGTGGCTACTGTCAATCTATTGGTCTTTGTCTCCCCCCAAGCTAGCAGTTTTCCGACCCACCTAACACTGCCTCGATAGCATCAGCAAATATTCTTGCACCCTTTCTATTTAAGTGTATCCCATCCCTGTAGAAGCAATCTCTCCTGTTAACAAGTACAGTCCAGGCTGAAAAAAATTCTACCCTTTGAGCCTTGCACAATCTTTCCAGGGCCGAATTGATCGACAAGGCTCTCATCATATACTCCCTCCTATCGTGTCTGGGCAGAATTGCAGACACTTTCAAATTCAACCCTAATTCTCGGCTTTTGTTCAACAGTGACCTGTACTTGTTAAGTAATTCTGCCGGTCTCCTACTCTTAATATTATTAGTGCCAACGTGTACAACTATATCACCTTTTGTGCCCTTAAAAGATGATATTCGCTCTACAACGTCTATCAGGTTTAATGTCCAATATTTGGACATTAAACCTGATATACCTTTTCAATATCGTTTATGAATACACAAAACAACAATGGGCCCAGCACCGAAACTTGAGGGACTCCACCAATAACATTTGTCCATGAAGAGCAGTGTCTGTTGATTACCACTGTTTTCTCCCACGCAACCATCCCTTTACCCATTGTAGCAACTTACCCTTAAGGCCATACCTATACATGTGCAAAAGTATCAAAGACTTTTACTGAAATCCAACTATATGATATCAAAATTACTTTTGGCATTCAGTTCCTCGATGACCACATCATAGTATCCAATCAAATTGGTCAGACAAGACTTACCTTTTAACAATCCAATGCTGTGACTTAATTATTACTGCAGTCTTGTCTATATGATCCTGCAAAGCTTCTTTAACCAATGAATCAATTATTTTCTCCAGAAAACAATTTAAACTATCAGGTCTATAGTAACTTCTATCACCTTTTGAACCTCCTTTGTGAATGTCATACTTTTGCACATCTCCAGTCCCATGGGGACCTCCCCTGAGTCCAAGAAAACTCTCATAATTATGGCTAAGCATTTGCTTACTCCCTTTAATATAAATAGATCCTGTCCACCCCAGGTGCCTTCCTTATGTTTAACTGTAACAATTTATACACCAATTTGCTCTCAGTTATTACAAAATCCCTTAACTCCCTGTTAGAGTTTGATAAGCTTCTGGCATTCCCCTCATTGAATAACATGTGTGAATGTAAATACAAAATTCTCATTCAGTTTATCAGCTACCTGAGCATGATCATCAAATGTGAAACTATCTATTTTAAGTGGTCCAATGTGATTCATCCCTTTTTCTTTCTTTCTGAGTTTGCATAAGTAAAGAACTCTTCTGTTTTTCTTTTCACACTTTGCCAAAGAATTCTGCTAATCTCACTGCTCCTGTCTAACCTCCTTTGTGACCTGATTACAGATTATTTTAAATGGGATACAGGCTGTTGTGTTGCTTCATGACTTATAAGCATCCTGTACAATGTTATTCACTACAATGAGCCTCATTAATTCAGCTGACATCCATTTAGGCCTAAACCTTGAACAGTATTTCCTAGTTGGAATGACAAACTTAGTAGCCTCCAAGATTAAGTCGCTGAAGGCTTAGAATTCAAAGGTGGTAACATCCTCAGTTATCATTAGAAGAGGCATATAATGCAAGAAAGCAAGCTTTTTCAGCATCAGCCAAAAAAAAAAAAAAAAAACAACCACTACTCCCATTTCACCCCTACGTTCGTTCGAAATACCTGTCCAGCTGAGCCTTAAATTTGTTTAGGCTATCAACTTCAACAACAAGCGATGGAAGTCTATTCCACAAACCAACTGCCCGCTGGCTAAAGGCAAATTTCCGTCTATCCGACATCCGCCCTTCCTCAATTTGAATTTATGCCCTCTCAGGTGATTATTCTGAGCAAGAGGAAGAATCCAATCGGCATTGAGCATGCTCAAGCCATTCAAAGCCTTATACACCTCTATGAGATCACCTCGCCGATGCCTAGTCTCCAGGCTCTGTAATTTGCAAAACTTAAGCCTTTCTTCGTAAGAGCAACCCTTCGTTCCTTTCACTAATCTTGTTGCCCTTCTCTGTACTCGTTCCAGCAGCTCTACATCCTTCTTGAAATGAGGCCTCCACACCTGTATACATTACTCAAGGTGTGGCCTGACCAATGCCTTATACAAGGGAATGATCACATCCCTGTCCCTGCCAGAAAAATTCCTGTATATCATTGACAAGACACCATGAGCTACTCTTGCAGCTCGTCTGCACTGCTCAGAGAACTTCATGTCTGCCTGCACAATTACCCCAGGTCCTTTTCATTCTCTACCACTGTCAGCGTAGTACCACACAGTTGATACGTTGATATGGGGTTACTGTTTCCCATATGTAGTACTTTACATTTGTCAATGTTAAACTTCATTTGCCACCTCTCAGCCCATCTGCCCAACCTTTACAGATCCTGTTGCAGCAGCATAGCATCAGTAGTGTCCTTAGCAACCCTGCCAACCTTTGTTTCATCTGCAAACTTGGACATTAGGCCTGATACACCACCATCAATATCATTTATTAATACAGAAAACAACAATGGACGCAACACTGAACCCTGAGGAACTCCACTAATAACATTAGTCCACGTTGAGCAGTGTCCATTGATTACCACTCTGTCTTCTGCCACTCAACCATCCCTTTATCCATAGCAGCAATTTGCCTCCAATGCCACACTTCTCCAATTTGTGCAGCAGTCTTCCATGCGCAACAGTATCAAAAGCTTTTCTAAGATCCAAATATATAATATCAAAGTTATTCCCTGCATCCAGTTCTTTTGTGATTAGATCATAGTATCCAATCAAATTGGTCAGACAAGACCTGCCCTTAACAAAACCATGCTGTGTCTGAGCTATAACTGAATTCTTGTCCAGATGATCCTGCAGTGCTTCTTTAACCAGTGCCTCCATTAATTTTCCTGGAACCGAAGTTAAACTAACAGGTCTATAAGTACTTGTCAGCCTTTGATCCTCCTTTGTGAATTGGGGTTACATTTGCACATCTCCAGTCTATGGGTACCTCCCCTGAGTCCATAGAAGCTCTCATAATTATGGCTAGGGGTTTGCTTACTTCCTTTGCTGCCTCGTTTAATATAACTGGATAGATCCCATCCACCCCAGGCGCCTTTTTTATGTTTGTCCTCAACAATTTCTCCTCCACTTTCCTCTGTTATTAGAAAATCATCTAGCTCACTGCCAATGTTTACTTCACCTACGACATTCCCCTTCCTGAATAACTCCTCATGTGTGAATGTAGATGCAAAATACTCGTTTAGATTGTTAGCCATCTGAGCAGGATCGTCAACTGTTGAACCATCAACATCCAGTGGACCAATCTGATTCATCCCTCTCCTTCTAGAGTTTAAATAGGTAAAGAACTGTTTTCTGTTTTTCTTTGCATCCTTTGCCAAGGATTTCTCATAATCTGCCTTTGCCTGCCTAATCTCCTTTGTGACTTGGTTACAGACCAACTTATATCTATCATAGGCTTCCATGTCACCCATTAATTTGTATGTATCCTATGCATTTTTCTTCTCTGCCATATGTCTCATTAGTTAATCTGACAACCATTTAGGCCTGAACCTTGAACAATATTTCTTGGTTGGTATGTAAAGCCTGATAGCTTCCAAGATTAGTTCCTTGAATGCTTCCCATTTTGAATTTGCTGTTGGTAACATCATCAGTTGGTCCCACTGTATAGAATTTAAATACTGTCTCAGACCATCATAGTGGCCTTTACGAAAGCAAAAACCCTTCCCTTTACCTCTGATGGTAGTTACCGCCTTGAGTAAATCCCACTTCAGCACACTGATCACTGCCACCCAGTGGTTCATTTATCTGCAGATTCCTAATGCATGAAGAATCACTACTGATAATCAGATCAAGAGTATTACTCCCTCTAGTTGCCTCCCGAACATGCTGGTGTAGAAAACAATCATCCAATAAATCCACAAAAGCCTTGCTAGTGTGTGTGACCAACCCACAAATTCCAGTCAATATCTGGGAAATTAAAATTATAAAACTCTGATTTACTTGCCCTTTCTATTTCCCTGTACAGTTCCTTATTATACTCATCAGTCATTAGGCCTATAGCACACTCCTACTCTCAATTTTGATTTACCTATGCCTATGTCACACCAAACTGACTCGACACTGCCCTGTCCATCGATGTCGACTGGCTTCACTTCCTTGGATTTTATGTGTTTTTTTTAACTAATAGCATAACCCCTCCTCCCTTCCTATCCTTTCTGTAGACGTACTCCCCAAATTTTAGTTCTGCATTCCTTATATCTGTGAGACACCACGTCTCTGATATCCCAAAATATCAGCCTTTGATGTTTTGAGCAATACCTCAAATTCATCAAATTTATTTACTAAACTCCTAGCATTGGTGTACACGCAAGTATACATGCATCTGTTTCTATTCTTAGCTACCCTAACACAACCCATGTGTTTACTTGTACCGCAATGACTTCCAGCAGTCTCTGAAATGTCCTGCAACTTGTTTTTGAGGCTTCTGCTCATTCCAATAGAAGCAGTGCAAGAATCTCTTTCACCTCTGCCAGTGGCTACTGTTAATCTATTAGTCTTTGTCTCCCCCCAAGCTAGCAGTTTTCCGACCCACCTAACACTGCCTCGATAGCATCAGCAAATATTCTTGCACCCTTTCTATTTAAGTGTATCCCATCCCTGTAGAAGCAATCTCTCCTGTTAACAAGTACATTCCAGGCTGAAAAAAATTCTACCCCTTGAGCCTTGCACAATCTTTCCAGGGCCGAATTGATCGACAAGGCTCTCATCATATACTCCCTCCTATCGTGTCTGGGCAGAATTGCAGACACTTTCAAATTCAACCCTACTTCACGGCTTTTTTTCAACAGTGACCTGTACTTGTTAAGTAATTCCGCTGGTCTCCTACTCTTAATATCATTAGTGCCAACGTGTACAACTATATCACCTTTTGTGCCCTTAAAAGATATCTGCTCTACAACGTCATCAACCTTTGCCCCTGGCAGACATACCCTGGTCCTGTTCCACCTATCATTTTTACAACGCATGTTCCCTGTTTCCCTGACAATAGAGTCACCAACAACTACTAGTTCCTGTAGGACCAGCGCATTCTGCTTTGGGGGCTGCCTGTGTTGCAAGATAACCATGTGCAAGCTCTGGCGTTGATGTGGGCAGCTGAGAGCTTGATATGCCCCTCAATTTATTTCCTTCGAGGGCATCCACCCTGTCCTTCAAGGTATCATATAGGCCCATAACAACGCCGAGTTGTCGCCTAATTTCCTTGCACTCCTTGCATCGTGCACACACAAAGACATCCCCCATGGCAGTATCATGTCCCGTACTCGATGTGCTCCGCAAACATCAAGCAAACAGTGCATCTTAAAAGGCTGTGATTCAGAGGGCAACTGCCCCCCTCAGTTCTCCCCTGAGTCACAGCACTCCCCTTAGCTTGAGCCTTTTGCTTTGCTGCTCTGGTCAGAGTCATGATTTCGATTTAAACGTCAATAAAATTACAATTCTAGAACAAAATTAAAACCTTAAACTTGTATCCTATCACAGTTATAACGCTATATTTATTTTTCAGTATCGAGTGTTATCTACGAGTTCCCTTTATATAACTTCCGTTTCAAGTATGTATTAATTATTTGTTACGTTTGTACTCTAAGTCGTTATATATATATAGTTAAAAGTACAATTTAATTGACAATGAAGTTTAACAAGATTAATAGATTTACTGATTAATTGACAATATTATTATATTATAATATGCACTATACTATACAAAGCTAATGCTATCGAATTTCGGATATGCTGTATCGTGTTACAATGGCGGTAATTACGAACGGTGCATCTACGGACTCTTTTGATTAACTTCGAAAACTCGCTGTCTCAATTTAGAATAAACTAAGGATCCTGACTAGATCTATAGCTACTTATAGATAATAATTTGATATAACAATTGGTTAATAAATCGGATAAATACGGTTAAAACCTCTCGTTCAACAGAGCTGCAATTTGTAACACGTGGATTTGATACCGTTACAGATACTAAGTAATACCAACAAAATCTCTATCAAGTTAATTTTAAACTAAGTATCGTAACTAGGAATATAAAACTACTCTAGAAAATAAGTAAATATGCCAATTTAAGCTAATGAAACAGAAAATAAATCAGAAAAAACTTCTCTTCTCCAGGAGCTGCAAAATAGCTGCGGCTGTACAGGTTAATCTCGAACCAGCAACCTTGATCCCACTGTATAGAATTTACAAACTGTCTGAACCCCTGTAGTCACCTTTACAGCAACAAAAGCCCTTCTCTTTACCCTTGATGGATGGTAGTTACATCTTTAAGTTAATCCCACACGAGTGTTGTGATTACTGTCACGTAGTGGTTCATTTACCTGCAAGTGCTTAATGAATTAATAATCACTGCTGATTATCAGATCAAGAATCTTATTAGTTGCCTCTTGAACATGTTGTACAAAACAGTAATCTGTTTTACTCTCTGGCTAAACCCTTCTGCTAAAAACAGCAAACTAAAGCCAATAATTCCTACCTTAATCAGTGTTTGGTTTGGGGACTCGGACTACTAATGAAAGTTACAAATCCAGTTAGAAAACTCCAGACACTAGTAGCGGTTAAATAAATTTAAAACACCAGTCTGAAAAATTAAGGACCATTCAGGGTTTCAACTGCAGCTTCTCATAGGAGTGGCCTGTATATGCAAAAAGCATACCAAAGGAACCTCGTGAGGTACTGAAATGAAGGAAGCAACACCAACACAATGGAAACAAAACGGTACAGAGCGACTTTATTGAAAAATGGGAACTAAGCACTGGCTGCATGATACAGATCCATCACTGTCAAAGATGGAACAAAGGGAAGAGTTGGTCCTCAGTAGGTGATATGGCCCCCACTAATGTCGATGCAGATATTGCACCACCTATCCATATTTAGAATACTGTTGAAAAGCTCTTGCGCTAACATCGACAATTCCTTCGTCAGCGGCATCTTCACCTGGTGAACATTTCATTTGAGTTTGAACGTGCCACTTGGTGATTCCCCAGAGCATCTGTGTTCGATGGGATTTAGATTGTCTGAACAGGCAGGCCAATTCATACGAACAATGTCGTCACTTTCCAAAAGCATATCAACAGCTGGAGTGCGATGGGGTGTGGCGTTATCATCCACAAACACAAAACTAGGGCCAGCGTCGCTTTGTACCGCACATGTGGAAGGATTACCTCAATACAGTAGGGTTCACCGGTTAAAGTACCGCCTTCGAGTATCTGGAGTTTTGTATGCCCATCCAAGATAATGCCTCCTCAGACGAGAACACCTCAATGCCATATCGATTCCTTCCAGTGATGTTTGCACAGTGATATCATGTGCCAACCTCTCGCCAGATTAGCTGTCTTCCAAAATCTGTGCTGAGACTGAATCTACTGTAATCAGTAAAGCGCACCTTATCCCACTGCGCTGCTATCGTCATGTTCAATGCACCATTGTAAACAGTGTCTCTGATGGACTGGTGTTAGAGGGACACTTCGTACTGGCCATCGGGCAAGCAATCCAGCTTTGTTGAGTCGTCTGTGCAGAGTAAACCACAATATCCTGCTTCCTCTGCAACTGGCTTGCAAAGAATTCCGGTCCTGGCCTGTAGGATTATATAGTGGTCATCATTGGGCATTGCTTTTGGTGGATGAAAACCAATGGTCCTTCGAACAGCTGTACCTGTGGTTTTGAAGACCGATCACGCACGTGAGACGATGCTATGGGCGATACCAAACTCTGCAGCCACACTCCTCGCACTTCAACCTTTCCAATTATTCGACCCTCAGTAGTCATTCAGATGTTGTCTATTGATCATTTGTCTGTAGCACTGTATGAAACCAATTGAATGTCTGTAATAATTGTGCTCACTATTCGCTAATTTGCACATAACAGCTGCTTTTATCTGTTTATGTGAGCCCTCTAATCACGATTCAAATTTTTGCATGAGTACTAGCTTTCTACTGAATGGCCATTTATGCAAATGGTTACAGGCTGTTTCTTTTTATTTTGTGATTGTAACCTTTAGAAATGTGTATTTTATGTATTGAATAACAATCAATACATAAAATACACATCTTCTCCCATAACATTAATTTATTTTACAAAAAATGCTTAAATTTCCATAACAGTCACTCCTTATTTCCACAGATCCATGATTGGTCATTCCCATATGTATACAAGTTCATTCTACAATTACACCTATTGGTTTTCACAATAACAATTCCAATGAAATACAATTCCTATATATATATATATATATATAATTATATTTAAATAATGTTGGAAAAAGAAATATTACATAATAAAAATAAAAAGGAGGGTACAGCACACATCAGGGGCAGCAAAAAGCATAATCCTCTACATGATGGTTGAAATATAGTCATAAATTAGAATAAGGTTATAAAATAAAATAAAATAATGCCAGCAGTACGGCAAGACAAGAGCAAAAAAACAAAATTAAACTTAAATTCAAATCAAACAGGGAGGGAAGAGAAAGGTAACAAGAGTAAAAATATTGCAGCGGAAACTCTAAATTAATTTAGAAAATCTAAATATACGAATAATAATTCTTTGAAATTTAAAAGCCAATTAAATAGAAATTTAGCGGTGCCCCCTCTGATGGGCACCAGGTCCAAATTTATGTGAAATATCACCAAACAGAGATTTAAACTACTACAATAACACAAAACAAAAGAAAAATAGACTGACCATTATGCCCCATCTCATGTAGAGGATTATGCTTTTTACTGCCCCTGATGTGTGCTGTACCCTCCTTTTTATTTTTATTATGTAATATTTCTTTTTCCAACATTATTTAAATATAATTATGTCACATGATAGTATTGGGCGAATTGCTAACGCTGCACCTGTACTGCCATCTATAGTTCATTATTTGTTTATATAAACGGGTTAAACTTACTTTTGTCAGTGGTATGGCTTTGCACTGGAGTGCTCATGTCTGTTCTATTTTTGATTTTCGCTGCATCAGGACCACCGCTGTGCAATTCCCTGCATTGGCGATTCGATCTGGGGATCGGTGTGGCGGACTGATCTTACGATCGTTTCTCCTTTGTGGTGATTTGTTTAGCGTTCGAAATGCAGTGATTCCCTGACCATTATTGGCCTTGTGGTCCTCTGTTGTTATAGCGTTTTTCTAATAGCGTTTTTCATATAAGTATTAGTGTTCATACAATTTGTGTAATCAAGCTAGCCTATTTTAGGTTATTGTTAGATTAGTTTAGGTAATGGAATGAAGATAACCTAAAATAGGCTAGCTTGATTACACAAATTGTACGAACACTGATACTTATATGAAAAACACCAATAATCGGTAACAATCTACAAATAAGCTAAAACAAGTAGCAACAAGTAGCAAATATGAATCATTCTAAGATTACACAAGCTATCAATCACAAGAGATCAGATCTCTTATTATCACACATCAAAATTTCTATTCATATATGGTCTAGAGACAGTCCTTAGAAAACACCATTATGTACATTCCTTCCTAGAGTTCAGACGTGTCCAATTAGTTACTACTTTGTTCAAAAGTCAAGGATTCCTAGGAACACTGATTGCCTCTTAAGGTGGTTCTCTTTAGTAAATTATTATTGCTCCTCTAGATTGTTTTAGAGGAATGTTCTTAGGGAAAATTTCTTCTTAGTTTCTTTTCTTTGTCAGGATGGGCCGGTTTGCTAAGCACAGGATTTCTTTCATTTCGAATTTTCTTGGATTTTGTATGTTTTTCTCTTATTATCTCCAGATCTCCAACCATTTCTCTGATTCCCTAGGCTTCCAGAATGTTCCTCATAGCTTTATGAAACTTTTGGAACCAACGTTCATCCGCATTCTGAAAAGTTTATCCTGACTTCCTCTTTAGCTTAACTACAGCCCATGTCACTAAGACCATGGCTCCAAAATTTTCAGCAGCTGCTCCTATACTTCTCCACACCCTATTCAACTTTGACAACCCTCTAAAAACACCTCTCCAAATTCACCCAGAATTGCCCCTATTTTCCTACCTCTACATCCTTTATATCTCAAATATTCTCCCATTTCTCCTACAATCTTTCTTGTTTAATCTGGTCTGCCCTTGACCATCTTACAAGCTTTACTAATTTCTGCTTCCTACAACAGAAGCAACAACTGAGGTGCGTTTTTCCCCTTCCATTCCCCTTTTGAGAGATAATAGATCTCAACTTCTCACAATTTTCTCCCTCTTGAATTTCTATTGAAGTAGGTTCCATGTATAACTTCACATACCATGCTTCCATAGTAAGTGAAAGCTTACAACTCCAATAAACCCATAAAAGTTTTGTTAATGACAAACCCACAAGTTCCAGTCAATAAATACCTGAAAAGTTAAAATTCCATGTTATAAGACATTCTGATTTACTGGCCCTCTATTTCTATGCACAATTGCTCATTATACTCATTAGGCCTATAACACACTCCTACTCTCATTTTCCCTTTCCCACTGTTTATGTCACACCAAAGTGACTCAACATTGCACAGTCAATTGGTTGCACTTCCTTAGATAATGTTTCTTAACTAACAGCATAATCCCTCCTCCCTATCCTTTCTCTACACATTTGACTCCCAAAATTCCAATTCTGCAGAGGGTATATCTGTGACACATCTATGATATCCCAAAAATATCCACATTTGATGTCTTGCCCAGCATTTCAAACTCATCAAATATACTCCTAGCATTGGTGTGCATGGAAGTATATATGCACTTGTTTCTACTCTTAGTTACCCCAACACAGCCCATGTATTTACTTGTTCTATGATTCCCAGCAGTCCTGGTTGTATTTATTTGTTCTATGACTTCCAGCAACTTTCTTTCCAGGCTCCTGCTCATTCTAATAGAAGCAGCGCAACAATCAATTTTGCCTCTGCCTGCAGCCACTGTTAACCTTTTAATCTGTGTATCCCCCAAGCTAGCAGTTTTCCGACCCACCTAACACTGCCTCAATAGCATCAGCAATATTTTCTTGTACTCTTTCTATTTAAGTGTATCCCATCCCTGTAGAAGCAGTCTCTGCTGTTAGCAAAGTACAGACCACGCTGAACAAAATTCTATCCTGTGCGGTTTGCACAATCTCTTCAGGGTCGAATTGATCGACAAGGCTCTCAATCATGTACTCCCTCCTGTCATGCCTAGACAGAATTGCTAACACTTCCACATTCAACCCTAATTCTCAACTTGTTTTTGACATTGACCTGTATGTGTTCAATAAATCTGCAATCTCCTTCTCTTAATGTCATTAGTTCTGTGTACAAGAATATTATATTTTATTGTTAAATTTCAACAGACAAAAATTCAGAATAAGTTTTTGAAAGAAATTAATTAACTCTTATACCTTACCCCAATTATGAAAATCTCCACTCAAATATTTTTATGTACAAATAGCATTTGCACTTATTTCTCATTACAACAGTATCCTTTAAAAACTAGTAATATACTTAGATATTTCTATAAGATATGAGTGAATGTATGGGTCAGACTGATTGCATTATCTCTAAAATAATGGACTAATACAAAGATTTATTTATTTAAATTAATGACCTATTTGTAAAAATGCCTTCCTACACACTTCACAACTGGTTTTTTCCAGATGTGAACTAGCAAATGTCACTTTAATTGATTACTTGAACATGAAAAAGCTTTACTGCATATTTCAAAAGAGAATGGTCTTTTCCTGTGCATGAACTAAGATGCTTTTGAATTCACCTGTGAAAATGCCTTTCCACATATTTCAGAAAAAGAATGGTTTTCTTCTGAATGTGAAGTAGAAAATGTCTTTTAAAACTTCTTGAACATGAACAAAGCTTTACTGCATATTTCACAAGAGAATGGTCTTTCCTGTGTGTGAATTAACAGATGTTATTTCAAGTGACCTGACTTTGAAAATGCCTTGCCACATATCTCACAAGAGTATGATTTTTCTTGAGTGTGAACTAACAGATGTTGTTTCAAATGACCTGACTGTGCTCACATCTGGTGAGTATGGGCTTGGCACACCCAGGGTCCTGAGCTGGATATCATCATTCTTCTCTTTCTTGGTGATTCCTCTCTCTCTCTCTCTCTCTCTCTCTCTCTCGCTCTCTCTCTCGCTCTCTCTCTCGCTCTCTCTCTCGCTCTCTCTCTCGCTCAGGGTAATAGGGAAATTTTTTTTTTTTTTTTTTGGCTGGTGCAGCATAAGCCTCAGGCTTCCTTGCACCATATGGCTATTATTAATAATAATAATAATAAAATGCCTTGCCACATATTTCACAAGAGAAGAGTTTCTCCTGTGCATGAACTAAGAGATGTTCTTCCAAATGACCTGATCGTGAAAATGCCTTGCCACATATCTCAGAAGAAAATAGTTTTTCTTGAGTGTGAACTAGAAAATGTCTTTTAAGACTACCTAAATGTGAAAAGGCTTTACCGCATGTTTCACAATGGTTTTTCCCGAGTGTGAACTAACAGGTGTTTTTTCAATTTATGGGAATGTGAAAATGCCTTACCACATACTTCACAAGAGAATGGTTTTTCCTGTGTGTGAACAAGAAAATGTCTTTTAAGATTACGTGGACATGAAAACGTTTTACCGCATTTTTCACAAGAGAATGGTTTTTCGCCAGTGTGAACTAACAGATGTTGTTTCAAATTACGGGAATGTGAAAATGCCTTACCACATACTTCACAAGAGAACGGTTTTTCCTGTGTGTGAACAAGAAAATGTCTTTTAAGATTACGTGGACATGAAAACGTTTTACCGCATTTTTCACAAGAGAATGGTTTTTCGCCAGTGTGAACTAACAGATGTTGTTTCAAATTACGGGAATGTGAAAATGCCTTACCACATACTTCACAAGAGAATAGTTTTTCCTGTGTGTGAACAAGAAAATGTGTTTTAAGATTACGTGGACATGAAAACGTTTTACCGCATGTTTCACAAGACAATGGTTTTTCGCCAGTGTGAACTATCAGATGTTGTTTCAAATAAGCTGTTCGTGAAAATGCCTTGCCACATATTTCACAAGGGAATGGTTTTTCCTGACTATGAACTAACAGATGTTGTTTCAAATTACCTGATTGTGAAAATGCCTTACCACATATTTCACAAGAAAATGGTTTTTGTAGAGTGTGAACAAGAAAATGTCTTTTAAGATTACGTGGACATGAAAACGTTTTACCACATGTTTCACAAGACACTGGTTTTTCGCCAGTGTGAACTAACAGATGTTGTTTCAAATGATCTGTTCGTGAAAATGCCTTGCCACATATTTCACAAGAGAATGGTTTTTCCTGTGCGTGAACTAAGAGATGCTCTTTCAAACTATGTGTCTGTGAAAAGCCCTTACCACATACTGCACAAATGAAGGGTTTTTCCTGACTGTGAACTAGCAGATGACGTTTTAAACAACTTAACCAGAAAAATGCCTTCCCACATACTTCACAAGTGAAGCATTTTTTCTGAGTGTGAACTAACAGGTGTTGTTCCAAATTACAGGAATGTGAAAATGCCTTAGCACATACTTCACAAGAGAATGGTTTTACTAAGAGATGCTCTTTCAAACTATGTGTCTGTGAAAAGCCCTTACCACATACTGCACAAGTGAAGGGTTTTTCCTTAGTGTGAACTAACAGATGTTGTTTCAAATGATGTGATCGTGAAAATGCCTTACCACATTTTTCACAAGAGAATGGTTTTTCTTGAGTGTGAACTAGAAAATGTCTTTTAAGATTACCTGAACATGAAAAGGTTTTACCGCATGTTTCACAAGAGAATGGTTTTTCCTGAGTGTGAACTAACAGATGTTGTTTCAAATTACCTGATTGTGAAAACGTCTTATCACATACTTCACAAGTGAACGATTTTTTGCCAGTGTGAACTAACAGATGTTCTTCCAAATGACCTGATCGTGAAAATGCCTTACCACATACTTCACAAATGAAGGGTTTTTCCTGACTGTGAACTAACAGATGTCGTTTCAAATCACCTGAATTTGAAAATGCCTTACCACATATTTCACAAGAGAATGGTATTTTCTGTGTGTGAACTGACAGATGCTTTTTCAGTATATCTGACTGAGAGAATCCTTTACCATACATTTCACAAAAGAATCCTATTTCCTGAGTGTGAACTTACAGATGCTTTTACAATATACCTGATTCTGAAAGGGCTTTACCACATATTTCTTCCGAAAATAGGTTTTCCTTTGTGTGAACTAAGATGTCCTTTCAATATAGCTGAATTTGAAAATGCCTTGCCACGTATTTTACAAGCGAAGGATTCTTTGTGATTGTGAATTATTAAGTGCCGTTTCAAATTAGACCTATTGGAAAATGACTTGCCACATATTTCACAAGGAAAACTTCTTTTTTGACTATGAATTGATGTCTTTGTAGGTACGTTGATCTTGAAAATAGTTTGCGACATATTTCACAAGTGAACAGTTTCTTCTCTCCTGTTTGTGAACATAATGTTGTTTTAAGGCACCTGATCTTGTAAATGCCTTATCATAAAAGCTACAAGAAAAGGATTTCTTCAGAGTATGAAGTGACAAGTTTACTTCTGGCTGACCTGGATGTATCTCAACTTAAATCCTACCTTTGAAACTGATCTGGATACTGTGAAATTTATCTCTTTTTATGCAATTAACTTTGAAGGAATAAATTCTGTAATTCTGTTTTTCAATATATTTTAAGGAGATGAATCTTCGCTTGCTTTTAAACTGAGATATTGAATATTCCTTGCTTCTGTTATTTTATGTACTTTTAAACATTTTTCTCATCACTTGCATTTGATAGCATCCTTTGGCTGAGGAGCTGTGATTAAACTTGTAATCAAAGGTGACATATGAATTTAATCAACTTTAACTACATTCACTTCTATCTGAACTGCATATTTAGTTTAATCTCTTTGCTGAATCTGAAAAAAAAAAAAGTTAAGAGAATATAAAACAATGACACAACTACTATATAATGTAAACATTTTTCCATCTTAGTGGAAATATCAAATGTGAAATTAAAGAGCCGTACTATATTTATTAAAATATATGCTTGTTCACATTTACATATTCAAACTCTGATAGAGGTTGTGAAAAGAATAGTACATGACAGTAATGGTACGTGAATAACATGAATAACACGCAACATGAATAACACCACCTCCAAACAGAAAAATGGCCAGGGGATGAAATATAGATTTTTTTCCTGTAAATCCGTCCTTTGTGTGTGTATGTGTGTATATATATATATATAAAATGACAAAAGTTAAAATATAATAAAATAAATATTGAGCTTTCATTAGAGGCAGCAACATGCACATCCTTCATATGAAGCCAAGATATATCCAATATTTCAAAATAAAATAAAATAACATGAGATAAAACTTAGGCCAGTATTATGGCAAAGACTGTAGAGCAAAAATTAACATAAAAATAACCCAATAATATAATTATTTCGGGTTATTTTTATGTTAATTTTCACTCTACAATCTTTGCCATACTACTGGCCTATGTTTTATTTTATGTTATTTTGAAATATTGGAGATACACACACACACACACACACACACACACACACACACACACACACACACACACCCTACTCTGACAAAGGTATATGCAAACATCTCTTAAGATACTGAATGGTGCAAATAGGACAAGTAATGTAGGAACAGGTTTAAATATTGTATAAGCAATTCAACTGATATCAGAAACAAGCATAATAATCTGTGGTAAGGAGCTCAGAAAGAATTTAAAAGTGGCTTAAATCACTGCATGCCATATCTGAAATCTCTTTATGCATTTTCACATGTTTAACCTATTCACTGCATCAACATGATTTAGTGTTCCAAAAGTGCTGTGCCATAATGTATACATGCATTAAGTATAGCACCCAATGCGCAAACACACATGTACGTCATGGCTAATCAATCAAAATAAGTGGCTTGAATTGCTTAATTCTCTCGACACACTGACTGAATTCTGTACTATTAGCATCAACAATTTGTATTTGTTTCTAGCTTGGAACACATTTTTAATTTTTTTTTGGCTTGTGTTAAGGTTAGTTTATGTATGTAGAACAACCTTTCAATAAAATTTTGAGTTTTATTCTGATTTATTGTTCACTTCAAAAGTGTTCAATTTTAGTTATTAATTCCAGACATTAACTTTTTCACAATTTACAAATTTTTGGAATGTTATCTTTCTCAACTTTCTGAAAATTATTTTATTTATTATTTATTTTTTTGTTAGTTGTTGGCACATCGGCTTCTGTGGTCCTAATGCACTTCCAAAGTTTTTGCATTTACTCTGATTCAAGCCCAAGGTGTGATTCAAACCCTTAACCTTTGGGTTGCCAGGCTGGCACTTTACCAGACCCGGCCAGACCATTCAGATGTGAAAATTATAGCACACTGAATACGTGCTCTCAAATATATAGGTGACAGCAAATATGTTGTAATTGTAGAGTCAATGATAACTGATATAGCGAAAATGTGGAAGCAAACCTCAGATATAGCCAGGTAAGCCAAGAAAACTGATGAATAGTAATTATTGGTACACAAAGGTAGTGTTAAGTTGAATGAAATAACATAACTGAAAAATGTTATTGTCTAATTCCAGATGACCATAGGAGTATCTATCAATAAATGTAGAGTATAGGTTTTTTTTTTGGTAGTTATTGGCGCATCGGCTTCTGTGGCCATAGTGCACCTCCCAAGGTTTTTTGCAGTACTTTGATCCAAGCCCGAGGCGGGATTCGAACCCGCGACCTTTGGGTTGCCAGGCAGGCGCTTTACCCACCCGGCTAGCCCGGTCGGCAGAGTATAGGTTAGTGCATAACACAGGGTTTTGTGACTCAACGGAAATTGATAATTCTCACATCACACTAGCATGCTGGTATGAGTAGTCCAGTTTCCTTTCATAAGATGAAAGGAAACTAGGCTTTTGCTATCAACCAAAAATGCCCTCTGTGACAGACTAACTTGCCAGATATATGACCATCTGCCACTCTTTTGGGGAGGTCTGAATTCAATTTATGTTGAAGTCTGGAGGAATTTTTAAGGCCCTCTTCATTCAAGGCTGTAGTTAACTGATCTCTAGTAGAGGACGTATATTTTCACTAATGAGGTTTTCTGGGTTTTTCACAATTCAAATGAAAATCACCGAAGGAACACAAACCACACTTCTAGACATGCAATTACAGTTAACAGTGCATGCTTGGTTTCTCTTAGTTGTGATATAAATAACAACTTAGTTGCACATTCAGTTGTTAAAACCAATGTTTATTATTGGCCAAAAAATTTTTCTGTATAACTTGTAACCATTTTAATTATGCCCGCTCGACTGCCAGGATGTATTTATCCAGCTGCTCCTTAACACTTTTTAGTTTTTCCCTCTTTCTTTTTTTATTTAAATCCCAAAACGAAAGACATTAGAATAGCACTTACTACCCTTTTTTGAGTTGAAGCATCAGATGAAAGAAGATAATTGTGGGATTACACTCAAAATGTCGATTATAATTTTCAGGAAATACATACGAAAGGAGCTTTTTCCAAAAAACAGAAGTTGAAGGAATAAATGAGAAAGAAGAAAAGTTTGCTCTTTGTGTTTTAAGCTGGACAGTACAAGGCTGCTGACTGGTTGTGGCAAGTGTTCAGACTGGCATGGAAGAGAGAGAGAGGCAGAATTATAGAAGCAAATTCAGAAGAACAATGCTTGTGGAAGTACCTATATAAAAGGCATGCAGGAGAAACAGTGTGGATTGGGAAAAAGTTTGGTTTGAAAGTGAATTTCTACCATCAGTGAGATGCCACCTGAATTTTAAAAAACTTGAAGAAAAGCCTTTGTTATTGTTCAATCACTGCCCACCTCATTCTTCAGTTAACGTACTGAAAACAAAAGATGGCACGATCTGTGTCACGTTTCTGTCAAGGAACACAATGCACTAATTCAGTTCATGTATCAGGGCATTATTTGATCCATCAACCCTTACTATCAAGGTGAGCTACTTGATAGCTCACCTTGATAGTAAGGTAGTTTATTACAATTACAAGGATGAATTCTGTTCCACCAACCAACTACCCGCTGGCTAAAGGCAAATTTTCGCACATCTATCCTACATCTGTCTTTCCTCAATTTGAATTTATGCCTTCTCAGGTGATTATTATGAGCAAGAGGAAGAATCCCATCAGCATTGAGCATGCTCAAACCATTCAAGGCTTTATATACCTCTGTCAGATAGCCTCGCTGGGGCCTAGTCTCCAGATACTGTAATTTGCAAAATTTAAGCCTTTCTTCATAAGAGCAACCCTTTTTTCAATTCACTAACCTTGTTGCCCTTCTCTGTACTCGTTGCAGCAGCTCTACATCCTTCTTGAAATAAGGCCTCCAGACCTGTATACAGTACTCAAGGTATGGCCTGACCATTGCCTTATACAAGGGAATAAACACCACGTTCTCCCTGTTAGAAAAATTCCTGTATATCATTGACAAGACACCATGAGCTACACTTGCAGCCTGTCTGCACTGTCAGAGAACTTCATATCTGCCTGCACAATTACCCCCAGGTCCTTTTCATTCTCTACAATGGCAGTATAGTACCACAGAGTTGATACATACGAAAGGAGAAATTTACATATGGGAAACATCAACCACATTGCTATGTGGTTGATGTTTCCCATATGTAGTACTTTACATTTGTCAATGTTAAACTTAATTTGCCAACTCTCAGCCAATCTGGCAAAACTTTCGGGATACTGTTGCAGCAGCATAGCATTAGTAGTCCTTAACAACCCAGCCAACCTTTGTATCATCTGCAAACTTGGAGATTAAGCTTGATATACCATGATCAATATTATTTATAAATACAGAAAACAATAATGGACCCAAAACTGAACCCTGAGGAACTTCACAAATAACATTAGTCCACGATGAACAGTGTCCACTGATTACCACTCTCTGTCTTCTCCCCCTCAACAACCCCTTTATCCATAGCAGCAATTTGCTCACAATGCCACACTGCTCCAATTTTTTCAGCAGTCTTCCATGTGAAACACTATCAAAAGCCTTTCTAAGATCCAAGTATATAATATCAGAGTTATTCCCTGCATCCAGTTCTTTTGTGACTGCATCATAGTATCCAATCAAATTGGTAAGTCCAATCCCCTTAACAAAACCATACTGTGTCCCAGATGTCTAGATGATCCTGCAGTGCTTCCTTAACCAGTGCCTCCAGTAATTTTCCTGGAACAGCAGTTAAACTCACATGTCTATAATTACTTGTGTCAGCCTTTGTTACTCCTTTGTGAATTGGAATTACATTTGCACATGTCCAGTCTATGGTTCCTCCGCTGAGTGCAAGGAGGCTCTCATAATTATCGCTAAGGATTTGCTTACTTCCTTTGCTGCCTCCGTTAATATAACTGGATAGAGCCCAAGCACCCCATGTTCCTGTCTTGTTTTTATCTTCATCAATTTCTCCTCCACTTTACTCTCAGTTATTACAAGATTATCCAGCTTACTGCCAGAGTTGAATACACCTCTGGCATTAACCTGGCTGAATAACTCCTTATCTGTGAATGTTGATGCAAAATATTCATTTAGTTTGTTAATTACCTGAGTAGGATCATCAACAGTTGAACCATCGATATGAAGTGGGCCAATCTGATTCATCCCTTACCTTCTAAAGTTTACATAAGTAAAATACTCGTTGCTGTTTTACTTTGCATCCCTTGCCAAAGATTTCTCTTAATCTGCCTTTGCCTGCCTAAATTCCTTTGTAACTTGGTTACAGATCAACTTATATCTATCATAGGCTTCTGTGTCACATGTTAATTCATGTGTATCCCATGCATTTTTCTTCTCTGCCATATGTCTCATTAGTTCATTTGACATCCATTCAGGCCCAATACTTGATCAATATTTCTTATTTGGTATGTAAAGCCTAGAAGGTTCCAAGATAAGGTCTTTGAATGCTTCCCATTTTGAATTTGCTGTTGGTAACATCATCAGTTGGACCCACTGTATAGAATTTAAATACTGTCTCAGACCATTGTAGTCGCCTTTACGAAAGCAATATCCCTTCCTTTTACCCCTGATGGTAATTACCTCTTTGAGTAAATCCCACTTCAGCACACTGTGTTCACTGCCACCTAGTGTTTCCTTTATCTGCAGATTCTTAATGCATGAAGAATCACTACTGATAATCAGACCAAGAATACTACTCCCTCTAGTTGCGTTCCGAACATGCTGATGTAGAAAACAATCATCCAATAAATCCACAAAAGCCTTGCTAATGTGAGTGACCAACCCAAAAATTCCAGTCAATATCTGGGAAATTAAAATCCCCCATTATAAGACTGATTTACTGGCCCACTCTATTTCCCTATACAGTTTCTTATTATACTCAGAGTCATTGGCCTATAGCACATTCCTACTCTCAATTTTGATCTCCCAATGTTTATGTCACACCAAACTGACTCAACACTGCACTGTCCAGCGGTGTCGACTGGTTCACTAGCTTGGATTTTATGTGTTTCTTAACTAATAGCTTAACCCCCCTCCGTTCCTATCGTTTCTGTACACAATGTGCTCTCCAAATTCCAGTTCTGCATTCCTTATATCTGAGTGACACCACGTCTCTGATATTCCAACAATACCTGCCTTTGATGTTTTGAGCAATACTTCAAATTCATCAAATTTATTTACCAAACTCCTAGCATTGGTGAACACGCAAGTATACATGCACCTATTCTTAGCTACCAGCATTCTCTCAGATTTCAGCAGTCTCTGACATACCCTGCATCTTGTTTTCCGTCGTGCGGCTCAATTCAATAGTAGCAGTGCAAAGATCGCTTTAACCTCTGCCAGTGGCTACTCTTAACCTATTAGTCCTTGTATCCCCCCCAAGCTAGCGGTTTTCTGACCGAACAAACACTGCCTCAATAGCATCAGCACATATTCTTGCACACTTTCTATTTAAGTGTATCCCATCCCTGTAGAAGCAGTCTCTCCTGTTAACAAGTACAGACTAGGCTGAAAAAAATTCTACCCCTTGAGCCTGTCACAGTATTTCCAGGGCCGAATTGATCAACAAGGCTCTCATAATTACCGTACATCAATTTTTACAGTAGCCTTCCCTGTGCAACAGTATTAACAGCTTTCCTGAAATCCAAGTATCTGATATCAAGATTATTTTTTACATTTAATTCCTTTGCAACCACATCATAGCATCCAATCAATTTGGTTAGACAAGACCTCCCTTTAACAAACATATGCTGTGTCTTAACAATTACTGCAGTCTTGTTCTGATGATCCTGCAATGCTTTAACCAGTGACTCCCTTATTTTTCGTTGAAGACAAGTTAAACTAACAGTTCATCAGTTACTTTTGTCACCTTGTGAATCCCCTTTGTTAACTGGTAATACATTTGCAGACCTCTAGCCCATGGGGATCTCCCCTGAGTCCAAGAAAGCTTTCATAATAATTGTCTAAGGGTTTTGAATAAATCCTCATGTGTGAATGTAGATGCAAAATACTCATTCAGTTTATCTGCTTCCTGAGTACGATCATCAATAGTCAACCCATCTGTGTTAAGTGGTCCAATCTGATTCATCCCTTTCCTTCTAGAGTTTACAAAAGTAAAGAACTCTTTGCTGTCTTTCTTTGGAGTGATTCCATTGGATTGGAAAAGTGCCAATGTATCTCCAATACATAAAGCAGCTCTAAGAGTAAAGGGCAAAATTAATGGCCGGTCAGTCTAACTTCTGTAGTAGGGAAGATCATGGAAGCAATGATCAAGGGTGGTTTCAGGATCGTTTGGATAGAAATGGAAATCTGAAGGATACTCAGCATGGTTTTATAAAGGGAAAATCATGTTTAACTAATCTGGTTATCTATTTTGACAGGGTCACTCAAGAGCTGGAATTAGGGAATAATTTCAACATTGTCAATAGTGAAATTATAGTAGTCTTATAATTTTTTTTTTTTTTAGCCAATTTTTTTTCAACATTGTTTATTTGGATTTCAGCAAAGTATTTGATTCAGACCCAAACGAGTGGTTACTTTGTAAGCTGGAACAGGTTGGAATCACCAAGAAAATCCTTAGATGGACAGCTGGATGGCTTCAGGGTAGGAGGCAGGGGGTTTTGATAAATGGTTATTCCTCAGATTGGGTTAATGTAAGAAGTGATGTTCCCCAAGGATCCAGTATTGGAACCACTGCTGTTTTTAATTTTCTTAAATGACGTCAATAAAGAGATAGTGAGCATGATGTCTAACTTGCAGATGATGTAAAGATAGGTAGAGTAGATAATGATCACCAGCAAGCAGCGTTTCTCCAGAGTGACTTATACAGACTTCATGGATGGTTAGAAAAGTGGCAGCTATGCTTTAATTCAGCAGAATGCAAGGTGTTACACCTGGGGAACAGCAATTCTAAAATAACTTGTAGAATTGGTGGAGTTGAACTAAAATCAGTAATGAAAGAATGGGACTTGGGAGTTATGATACATTCAGAAATGCTGTTCTCCAAACATTG
The DNA here is from genome assembly GCF_048544385.1 of Mastigoproctus giganteus. NCBI lineage: Eukaryota > Metazoa > Arthropoda > Arachnida > Uropygi > Thelyphonidae > Mastigoproctus > Mastigoproctus giganteus. The sequence goes on from NC_143588.1 coordinate 109,174,915, forward strand.
TGGACAGATTGAAATGAAGCCCATGGTGTCCTATCAATGATTTATAAAGTAATTGCTAGTAGAGATAAGGATGTCATAATCCCATTATATAAGGCTACTCTTAGGTGACACTTGGAATACTGTGTTCAATATGGAGACCACACCTATAGAAAGACAGTGTGCTTCTTGAAAGGGTCCAAAGATGGGTTACAGGTTAATATTGAAAAAAAAGTCGCCAGTTAGGGTTGAATGTGAAAGTGTCTGCAATTCTGCACAGACATTATAGGAGGGAGTATATGATGAGAGCCTCGTCAATCAGTTCAGCCCTGGATAGATTGTGCAAGGCTCAAGAAGTTGAATTTTTTCAGCCTGGTTGTGTTGTCGACATGAGAGACTGCTTCTACAGGGATGGGATACACTTAAAGAGAAAGGGTGCAAGAATATTTCATAATGCTATCAGGGCAGTGTTAGGTCGGTCAGGAAACCGCTAGCTTGGGAGAGATACCCAGACTGAAAGGTTAATAATGGCTGCAGGCAGAGGCAAAATGCCGACCAGGCTAGCCAGGTGGGTAAAGTGCCAGCATGGCAATCCAAAGGTCGCGGGTTCGAATCCTGGCTCTGGCTTGGGTCAAAGAACTGCAAAAACCTTGGGAGGTGCATTATGGCCACAGAAGCCGTTGCGCCAACAACTACCAAAAAAAAAAAAAAAAAAAACAGAGGCAAAATGATTATTGCACTGATTCTATTAGAATGAGCAGCAGCATGGAAAGAAAGACAATGGAGATTTCCAGCACTGTTGGGAGTGCTGGAACAAATAAATACATTTGAGTGCTGAAACAAATAAATACATGGGATGGGTTAGGGTAACTAAGTGTAGACACAGGTGCATCTATACTTGCCTGTACACTGATGCTAGGAGTATAGCTAATAAATTTTATGAGCTTGAATTGTTAGTCAAAATATCAAAGGCAGATATCATGGGATATCAGAGATATGGTGTGATACAGATATAAGCAAGGCAGAATTTGAATTTGATGAGTACAATGTGTACAGAAAGGATAGACAGGACAGGAAGGGAGGGAGGGAGGAGAGGTCATGCTGTTAGTTAAGAAACACATATTGTGAGGGAAACGTGGAACATGGTAAGTAAAAACAATAGCTATAAAGGAACAGGACCAGGTTATTTCTGCCAGAGGCAAAGGTTGATGATGTTGAAGAGCGGATATATGATCTTTTAAGGGCACAAAATGTGATACTGTTGAACACGTTGGCCATAATGATATTAAGTGTAGGAGACTGGCAGAATTAATTAACAAGTACAGGTCACTGTTGAAAAAAAAGCTGTGAATTAGGGTTGAATTTGAAAGTGTCTGCAATTCTGCCCAGATACAATAGGAGGGAGTATATGATGAGAACCTTGTTGATCAATTTGGCCTTGAAAGATTGTGCAAGCCTCAAAGGGTAGAATTTTTTTCCAGCCTGGTCCGTACTTGTTAACAGGAGAGACTGCTTCTACAGGGATGAGATAAACTTAAACAGAAAGGATGCAAGAATATTTGCTGATGCTATTGAGGCAGTGTTAGGTGGGTCTGAAAACTGCGAGCTTCGGGGGATACAAGGAATAATAGATTAACAGTAGCCACTGGCAGAGGTGAAAGTGATTCTTCCACTGCTACTATGGGAATGAGCAGCAGCCTGGAAAACAAGATGCATGGTATTTCAAAGACTGCTGGTAGTCACTGCGGTACAAGTGAACACATGGGTTGTGTTAGGGTAGATAAGAATAGGAACAGGTGCATGTATATTTGCGTGTACACCAATGCTAGGAGTTTGGTAAATAAATTTGATGAATTTCAGGTATTGCTGAAAACATCAAAGGCAGATATTTTTTGGATATCAGAGATGTGGTGTAACACAGATATAAGGAATGAAGAACTGGAATTCGGGGAGCACAATGTTTACAGAAATGATAGACAGGATGGGGGGGGGGTTATGCTATTAGTTAAGAAACACAAAATCCAAGGTAGTGAATCCAGTTCACATCACGGGACAGTGCAGTGTCGAGTCACTTTGGTGTGACATAAGCATTGGGAGATCAAAATTGAGTAGGAGTCTGCTATAGGCCTAATGACTCTGATGAGTATAATAAACTGTACAGGGAAATAGAGTGGGCCAACAAATCAGAGACTTATAATGGGGGATATTAATTTCCCAGATATCGACTGGAATTTCTGGGTTTCTCACACATATTAGCAAGGCTTTTGTGGATTTATTGGAGGAGTGTTTTCTACATCAGCATGTTTGGGAGGCAATTAGAGGGAGTAATACTCTTGATCTGATTATCAGTTGTGATTCTTCGTGCAGTAAGAATCTGCAGATAAAAGAAACACTAGGTGGCAGTGATCACAGTGTGATGAAGTGGGATTTACTCAAAGAGGTAACTACCATCAGGGGTAAAGGGCAGGGATTTTGCTTTCATAAAGGCGACTGCGATGGTCTGAGACACTATATAGGCCTGACGAAGCCCAGTGGTCAGGAGCGAGACTGCATAGCACGTATTCCTTCAGTGGACCGGGGTTCAAGCCCGTGACTACTAAATACGATAAATATTTGTATTGAAGATTTATTGTAAACTCTGCTGACTTGTTTATCGTGCCGGAGTATAAACAGAAAATTGATTTAAATTCCATACAGTGGGACCAACTGATGACGTTACCAAAAGCAAATTCAAAATGGGAAGCAATCAAAGAATTTATCTTGGAAGCTACTAGGCTTTACATACCAAATAAGAAATATTGATAAAGTATTAGGCCTAAATGGATGTCAGATGAACTAATGAGACATACAGCAGTGAAGAAAAATGCATGAGATACATATGAATTACCGTATTTCCCCATGTATAGGTCGCTCCGATGTATAAGACTGACTTTAATTTTGGGGCCCGAAATTTGAAAAAAAAAATGTATTACATAAAGTTATTGAACTCAAGTTTTATTCATCATAAAATTCATACAACTACTCATAACTTGAATTCAGCACTGTACGAAAATCTTTTCTGAGCCCTTTCTGGGCAGAACGTGGCAAAACGTAACCTAATATAACGGTAACAAATGGGAAACAATGAGTGCAAAGACAACAAGCGCGAAAAAGAAGGAATTGCAAGTAATAAAATCTACAACCACTGTATAAGACGCACCCAGTTTTCATACCCCAAATTTTTCGAAAAAAGGTGCATCTTATACATGGGGAAATACGGTAACATCTGACACAGAAGCCTATGATAGATATAAGTTGATCTGTAACCAAATTACAAAGGAAGTTAGGCAGGCAAAGGTTACGAGAAATCTTTGACAAAGGATGCAAAGAAAAACAGAAAAGAGTTCTTTACCTATGTAAACTCTAGAAAGAAAGGGATGGATCAGATTGGTCCATTGGATATTGATGGTTCAACCGTTGATGATCCTGCTCATGTTTAGTTACAAAACTAAAGGAGCATTTTGCATCTACATCCACACACGAGGAATTATTCAGGAAGGGGAATGCCGGAGGTGAAGTAAACTCTGGCAGTGAGCTAGATGATTTTGTAATAACTGAGAGGAAAGTGGAGGAGAATTTGAGGATAAATATAAAAAAGGCACCCGGAGTAGTAGTAGTAGTAGTGGCATTTGATGCAAGAAACCAAGTGTATGACCTTATGCAGCATCAGCCAAAAAAAAAAAAAAAAATCACACCATTCCCTCCAAATGCCTGTCCAGCTCCTTTTTAAATTTATTTTAACTATAAACTTCCACAACGACAGATGGAAGTTTGTTTCAGCAATTAACCACCCAATGACTAAAGGCAAAATTCCACACATGTATTCCACATCTGTCTTTTCTTAATTTGAATTTATGCCTCCTGAGGTTTGTAATCTGAAGAAGTGGAAGGATCCCCTCAGAATTCAGCGTGCTCAATCCATTCAAGGCCTTATACACCTCAATGAGATCACCATGCAAGCGCCAAGTGTCCTGCCAATGCAATATGCAGAACTTAAGCCACTCTTGGTAAGAGGATCCCTTCATTCTCCTCACAAATCTTGTTGCCCTTCTCTGTACACACTCAAGCAAATCTACATCCTTAATAAAATGAGGCCTCCAGACCTGTACGCAGTAGTCAAGGCATGGCCTGACCATTGCCTTATACAGAGGGACAATCACCTCCTTTTCCCTGATAGCAAATTTCCTATATATCATTGACAAAACCGCATGAACTGCCCTCGCAGGCATTCTGCACTGCTCAGAAAACTTCATATCTGACTGCACAATTACTCCCAGATCTTTTTCTTTTTCAACCACGTTAAGTGTAGTACCACACAGTTGGTACGTTTCTCTGGAGTTACTGCAACCCATATGCAGTACTTTGCATTTGTCAATATTAAAATTCAGTTGCCACTTCTTAGCCCATCTAGCCAAGTTAGCTAGATCCTGTTGCAGTAGCACACTGCCAACCTTTGTATCATCTGAAAACTTCGACTCTAAGGGTGGATGTGATCTATCCAGTTATAATAAAGGAGGCAGCAAAGGAAGTAAGGAAACCCTTAACCATAATTATAAGAGTTTCTTTGGACTCAGAGGAGGTACCCATAGACTGGAGATGTGCAAATGTGATTCCAATTCACAAAGGAGGATCAAAGGCTGACACAAGTAAATATAGACCTGTGAGTTTAACTTCTGTTCCAGGAAAATTAATGGAGGCACTGGTTAAAGAAGCACTGCAGGATCATCTAGACAAGACTTCAGTTATAGCTCAGACACAGCGTGGTTTTGTTAAGGGGAAGTCTTTCCTGACCAATTTGATTGGATACTAAGATGCAGTAACAAAAGAACTGGATGCAGGGAATAACTCTGATATTATATACTTGGATCTCAGAAAGGCTTTTGATACTGTTACATATGAAAGACTGCTGAAAAAATTGGAGCAGTGTGGCATTGGAGGCAAATTGCTGATATGGATATAGGGATGGTTGAGGGCGAGAAGACAGAGAGTGGTAATCAATGGATACTGCTGATCGTGGACTAATGTTAAATGTGGAATACCTCAGGGTTCAGTATTGGGTCCATTGTTGTTTTCTGTACAGTAAACCCCCACTATTCGCAGGGGTTACGTTCCTGAGAAATGTCGCGAATACCGAAAACGCGAATACTGAGTTATGGCTCCCATAGTAATAAAGGGGTTCCGTTCCAAAGTATGAAATTTATAAGAAAAACTAGTCCAAAATTTTGTCTATGTATGTATTATATATACCTTCATAATATGGCTATGTACATAGACAGTAGTGAAATGCAAGCATATGGCATCGAAATGAAAATAAGAAACAATTTAATATTAAATGTAAAATTTATTAGAAATTCCAAACAAATCTTTCAAACGAGCACCTTTGCTATAGCTAAAAACGTATCCCGCCAGTGCTATCACCAGTTTTGCCAAGTGTTGATAAAGGAGTTTTGTCTTTTTACGAATGATGAATGAACTTAATGGAATTTTATTTTGAGTTCGGTCTTCTATCCACAGATTTAAAGCCTTTTCCATTTTTTCAAATTTAACATCACGAGTTACTGAGCAGATTTTTGAAGCAATTAGCGTGTTTTCATGTACACTACGGTGGATTTTTCTATGGTGGATCCTTCTATCCAGGCAACTGGACTGGTGAGATCGACAAGGTTCCTTCAAAGCCCATTTAGCCGAACAGGAATTGATGATAACCCTCTATGTGTTTGCGGAAAGGACGAAAATCGGGAGCATATACTCCACAACTGCCACCTTTACCATGCCCCTAGAAGTCACATTCTCAACTCTGTCTCTCCCTCATGGTGAAGAGCATTACTTCCCTACTAAGGAAAACACCTCCAAACAGCTCTCAGCCTTCAAACAAGCTGATTTTCAGTTCAGGTAGGCCAATTCTATCACAGTAAACTGTGATAGAATTTAGCCAGCGACAAGACCAGTAAACTAATTAGAGGAAATTCACTTGAATTCATCATTGAAAACAGGTGCCAAACAGGTCCCTCTCTATGCAGGCACTCTAACCTTGCAACTCTTTCCTGTCTACTGGGAGAAACCCACTCTTCATCCTTCACCTACCTACCTCAGCAGAAGGATTCCTTCCTTCCTTCCTCCCTCATCTTCTTTGTTCCTCCCAACTATGAATCTCACTCTCATGCTATCTACATCCACTCATCCTCTTTTTTTTTTTTTTTTCACTTGTTCTCCATCCAGAAATCTCAGGGGACCCTGGCTGAGCCCAGTCGGAGAATAATGAGCAGCCCGGCTTACCTCCCAGTGGTGGTGGTGGCGAGTAACGTTGAGTCCCATTAGGGGGACCTGCAGCTGAGCAGCCAGACAAAAGAACAAAACACAATACCTCATAAACCAGATGCTGCGTTTTACTGGCTTTTGCAGTAGGTCTGCATTTCATCAAGGATATACACGTGGGAAGCCACTGGTGGCACCTAACCACAAATACTATGTCGTTTCTTGTTATACATAAAGCTTGTCTAAATCACTGTGTAGAAGCTGGCCTGAATTGTGACATTAACTGTGCTTCTGACCCATATATCATCTGCAGATTTCAACACCATACCATTAATTTTGCCATTTATTTTATTCATAATCAGAAATAAACTCTGAGGGAGCCCACTCTGAAGAATGACTATTTATAACACCCATCTGGCTGCTGAGCTTCAGCCAATCCTCAAACCCCCTGCTCTTGCCATTTTTAATTAATTACATTTGTTTGTGACCCACTGAGAAATACATTTTCTTTAGTAGTGGTTACTGAATGAATGGAACCTGTCTGTGGGTTAACTTTTAGCTTTATTAATGAATTGGAAACAACCTGTTAATTAGAAGCTGCTAAACTTATTTAAAAAATATTGAATGAAATAATGAGAGAAACTAGTAACAATAATAATATAAGTTTTTATCATCATTGAGAAAATCCTAGGTCACTCATCCAATGGATTGAAACACAAATGCTTATGTGGCACCTTATAGAAATAATGTGAACATCTATATTTTTGTCATTAGAGACAACAGAACTCTACAGAAAGGTTGCACCTCTGATGTCTATGTCTCATGAATCCCATGTGAGAATGGCAGTTGCCTAGAAGAGAGACAGCTTCTTTGCTTACCTGAGATCTATTCAATTCCAAATAAAAATTTAATGTTTTGTAATTTATAGTATATGGAAATGAGAACAGAAAATATACTATAACCAGTTAAAAAATATTGGTGGGCAAAGGTATTACAGGAGGATTTGATTTACTTTTAAAAAATAACAGAATCATATAAAAATGTAGCATCTTTCTGATGACTTCCTAACAGTGAAAGGTTAAAAATTCCTTCAATTTCTGATAGGATTCAAATTTGGGCCTATCCAAATTAGGGAGAAAGCCATTATTCTGCCAGAAAGGAACAAACTGTTAAGAACCACTGCTCTAGAAAATCTACTGGACGAAGTAAAGAAATCCTTGAATTTCTTTCTTTTTTTTTTTTTTTTTTTTTTTTTCCCCTCATAAAGAGCATTTTATAAAATGAATTTTTGGTTACAAAGTAATCCAAAAAAATGTGTACTTTACTTCACTTGAAAAGTTTCAAGATTGCATTCTGTCCAACCCAACTGAATGCACATCATTTTTGGGTCAGAGATTTTGAAAAGGTGGCCTGGCAATATGGGTGGTGTTGGCAAGTCCTACTATTAAATTCAACATACAGTAGCAGACTTACCTGTCAAGGTAGGACTGATGGCTGGTTATTTATTATTTGTTAAAAATCATGTGGGAGTTTTTTAGCAATCTATAAGGCTGGTGGAAGGTGAAGATGGCAGGGTTTTAGGAGCATCAGTGACTAAGCTCTGTGTATACTTTTTAAAATTTTGTGTTCTGATGCCAATTTTCTTGGAGAAAAAACCATCATGTCCTCAACTGAGATTGACTAACTCAGCCACATTAGGGAAAAAATATCTCCTGTAATTGACAGGACTTGAACTGAGATCTTATTTTACCTGGTGTGGGGACCCAACTGTAAGACTTTCCATTTTGTTTTCGTTACTGAATAAAGATTTATATTTTTTGGGCCAGTGTGTGTAACATTGCATTAATGTTTTGATAAATTATTGTAAAAAAAAAAAAAAAAAGGTTCTAGACAATGTTCAGTGAAACATTTCCCACAGTTATTACAAATTACAAGGTTGGAGATTTCTATTCCAAACTGGAGCTTATCCAATAGTGTTCAGTTGGATTAAGTCTGGGGATGCCAGCACAATAGGCTGAACTGATTGATATTTTTGAAAGAAGTCTGGAGATAACTTTCAGATAACCATTAGTTCCCACCATTTCTCCACTGGTATTAAGAAACCCAATAAGGGCCATGAAAACACTCCCTAAACCATTACATTACTGCTGACAGCCCTCACTGTTGACACCTGGCAAGACTGATCCATGGATTCAAGTTTTTGCCATATATATATATTTCCATTCAGCAAAAAATGCCAGGAATCAGAATTCTTCTGAGCAAGCAAAGTTTTTTTCAGTCCTCCACTGTCGAGTCTTGGTTTTCAAGAACAAAGTGAGATCGAAGCTTTCTGATTTTTGCTGAGAAGAATAGAACCCGATTCAGTTGTCAGTTGCGATATCCCATCGGTGAACTGGTACGAACTGTCCATTCTGAAATGTCTCTTTGATTACCACTGTTCTATTGAGTTGTGGTTTTGCTGAGTGCAAACTTTCTTCAACCCTGTACAAGTCTTTTCCACATTTGTTTGTCTCTTGCATTACCAAGTTTTTTGACAGCAAGTTTCATATTTTCAGGATGCTATTCAACCATACATAAAAAGCCCAAGCACGGTTGAATGTATTGAGGTATACTGTATATGACGCATCTGGTGGCAACTACTATACCACATTCAATTAAATCTTTCATCTTGCCCTTTTTGTGCTGACTTGAGCACAACCAGTATCCCCATGTAACCGTCCCTGTGTTTTATATCATATGGTACGAATTTGTGATGCAATTATTGAAAGCAGGCACCATGTCTTGAAAAAGATAAATGTACCTAATAAAATGGATACTGAATGTAAAATTTTATTTTCTACTATAGTCATGTACTTATTAAGTAAATTAAGTAATTAAGAAATATTAGGAATCCTATTCTTTAGTCACACTTACACTTTTGTACTTTAAATCTTCCTTCACAGGCAGCCTTAACTGTTTCAATGCTGCACTTCAACAGAAGCCTGATTGTTTAGTGTTCTATCCGATCCTGATGGTTCTTCATACAGATCACGTCCATTTTTCAGGCCCCGCTGTAAAAGCAAAATGTCACATTTAGTTAAAATATACACAAAAATTACATTTAAGCTTAGAGACAGTTTTTGTTGAACGAAAACAAGTATCTACCATGGAGAATGGAGCATATCCATTTCTCAGAAGATCGAGTACCAGCAATTTTTTCCCAAACATACGCAATATTTGGTTGGTGATTACAGCTGGCATCACAAGAACTTGACTCGTCAGGGTAGCACAGTTGGTAGGATCACCATCCTTCCCACACCAGATAGAAAATACCTGAGTACTGTCAATGACAAGACTCCAACACTGGTCAATTTTTGTTTTTCTGGAAGAAAAAAACCTTGCTTTCCCTCTCCTGACACCAACTAATTCAACCATGTTGTGAAAAAGGCTCTTAAATATTTCTCACATCATTAATGGGACTTGAACATCGATCATCAAAAATTGATGGTTCGACTGTTGATAAGCCTGCTCTGATAGCTGAATGAGTATTTTGCATCTGTATTCACATGTGAAGAGTTATTAAAGGAGAAAAATGCCAGTAGATTATCAAACTCTAACAGGCTGCTTAATGATTTTATAATGGCTGAGAGGAAAGTGGAGGAGAAATTGTTGAAGTTAAACATAAGAAAGGCACATGGGGCGGATGGGTTCTATCCTGTTATATTAAAGGAGGTCACAAAAGAAGTAAGCAAACCCTTAGCCAGAGCTATGACAGCATCATTGGATACAGGGGAAAGGACTGCAGTTGTGCAGATGTATCCCCAATTCACAAATGTGGATCTAAGGGTGACACAAGCAATTACAGACCAGTTAGTTTAACTTCTGTTCTGTGAAAAATAATGGAGTCACTAGTTAAAGAAGCATTGCAGGATCATCTAGACAAGACAACTGTAATAATTCAGACACACCATGGGTTAGTTCAAGAGAAGCCTTGTAGTACTACACAGTTGGTACATTTCTCTGGGGTAGAAGTAATCCCAGAGAAATGTACCAACTGTGTAGTACTACACTTAGGATGACAGAAAATAAAAAAAGATCTACGAATAATTGTGTAGTCATATATGAAATTTTCTGAGCAATGCAGACAAAGCAAGTCATGGGGTAATGTGAAAGATACACAGGAATGTTCTAGTAGCCTAGAGGAGGTGGTTGTCCTTTTGTATAAAGCAATGGTGCGGCCACACATTTATGTGTGGAACCCTCATTTTAGGAAGGCTGTAAAGTTGCTAGAACAAGTACAGAGAAGGGCAACAAGACTGGTGAGGCAAACAAAGGGGTGGGCTTACGAAGAAAGGCTTAAGTTCTGCAAAGTGTAATGTCTGGAGACTAGGCACCTGCGGGCCATCTGAATTGTGTTTTATTTTCTGTCATCCTACACTACACTTAGGATGACAGAAAATAAAAAAAGGTCTCGGAATAATTATGTAGTCATATATGAAATTTTCTGACCAATACAGACAAAGCAAGTCATGGGGTAATGAAAATGATATACAGGAATATTCTAGTAGCATAGATGAGGTGGTTGTCCTTTTGTATAAAGCGATGGTGAGGCCACACATTGAGGTGTGGAACCCTCATTTTAGGAAGGATGTAAAGTTGCTAGAACAAGTACAGAGACAGGCAACGTGACAGGTGAGGCAAACAAAGGGGTGGGCTTCAAAGAAAGGCTTAAGTTCTGCAAAGTGTAATGTCTGGAGACTAGGCACCTGCGGGCCATCTGAATTGGGGTATATAAGGCTTTAATGGATTCAGTGGGCTGAATGCTGATGGAATTCTCTTGCTTGCTTGCTCTTATTACAAACCTGAGGGGACATGTATTCAAATTTAGGAAAGAGAGTTGTAGAATAGATGTGCTGAAATTTGTCTTTAGCCAGCAGGTTTGGTTAATTGTTGGAATGAACTTCCGCCTGTTGTTATGGAAGTTGGGAGGTTAAATAAATCCAAGGAAGAAGTGGACAAACCTTTAGAGGGAATAGTTGTGTGAAACTGTTTTGTTTTGTTTTTTTTGCTGATGCTACATAAGCTCATACATCTCTTGCATCACATGCCTTTATTCCTACTACTATTACAATTTTCCAGGATGGCAATCCTACCAACGAGAGCTGAGTTAGAGTTAATGTCGTTTTGGAAGTGCATAGGCATATTCCTGCCGGCTCTACTCACTTGTAGAATGACATTCACTCTAAAGCAGAATCATAATTAGCGGCCAATCAGCTCAAAACAGTTGGCGCCTCCGTAGACAGGGGCAGCAGTGCTCAGCCTACCCTTCTTGATTAGACCGGGGTTCGAGCCCGTAACCACCAAACACGGAGGATGCCGAAAGTTCAAGGAATGACCATTGCATATCCCCGGAACAATATGGCTTTAGTTGTTAATGCTTCTAAAAACCAAATAATAACAATAATAGCTCAAAACAGTGAGTTGGGCAACATCTGGACATTTTATCGCAGAGATCCATGAATAAGGGTCTCTTACTGAACTTTAACCGGTACATTATTGGTTAATCATTCTCGCTAATTAGGTTTCTGCTTTCAGTATGCTGCCACTGATTATTTTAGAATGAGAAGTGCAGATCAGATTTACCAGTATCTGACATTCACCTATTCAGCAAATAAATAACAAATGGATCACATTAAACTTACCTATCGCAGTAGTTGTCCAACTGCTCATCGCTCGAAATATCAAAATCCTCAACGCACTGACCATGTATTTGCGCAGGAATTCCTTTAAGTTTGCATTTAACTTTCGGTACAAAAAAAAATTTAAAAAATATATATATATACTGTATATATAAGAATATAAGACAAATATTTGTAAAGAAAACACTGAAGAACAAACTAACAAGCCACACACATCAAGCTACAAATAAACAATTCAGTTGTTTATACCCTCAAAACAGGGTGTCCAACTCGTAATAATGAACTGACAAGAAACTATGTTAAAAAAATAATGAAATAACCATATTACTTTTTTTATTTCTCACAGATTTTCTGGTGATATATATATATAAATTAAACATGATGCACCAGGAACCTCGACTCGTCAGACCAAGCAACTGTTTTCCTATCCTCGATAGTCCAATGCTCGTGTTGTTGGGCCCAGAGGAGGCGTGCTGTCTTGTTCTTCATTGATAACAAAGGTACGCGATATGGCCGTCGGCTGTTGTAACCCTTTCGAGACAGAATGCGACTCGTGGTCCGTTGCGATATTTTGTTTTGCGCACCAAGGTTGTATTCTGACGTGGGCGACATTGTGGCCGGTCTGATTGCTTACACAATTCTAGCCATCCTACTCTGACCCCTCTGATCAACAACCGATTTTCTTCCAGAGGGGTGCCGTTGAGAGGATGTTTTCTGTTCGTTGTACCATTCTCGATACACCCTTTAAACTGTAATGCGTGAAAAGTTCAGGAGAACTGCCGTTTCACAAATGCATTGTCCAGCACGTCTTGAACCTACTACCATGCCACGTTCGAAGTTCGTTAGATCCCTGCATTCCCCCATTCTTGCTACTGTTTGTACGCTTAGCTGATACTAGAAAGGTTGTTCTACTGCATTTATATCCACAACTGTGGTCATGTGACTTGCAGTGTTGTGGGACAAACCATTTGTGTGCATAGCAGGGGTGTACCTAATAAAGTCGCAGCATAGTGTATCTATGGAATTTTCTAATTGGCCGTAACGACCGGATAGAGAAGTTACTGTGTTTTTTTTTTTTTTTTTTTTTGATTAAGTGGCAAATAGAAATGCAGTACATGCTAAGATAAGGATGGTAGGTATCTATTAAATTCTAAAAGTATTCTAGCATGGAAAAAATGGGTTAAGCGAAGATGTCTTCGCCTATCCCATTTTTTCCATACTAGGAGCATTATGGTGACTTTTAAGATGAAGCATAAGGTGTTGAAATCTTTCGAGAAAATTAGCAGCCACCTAGGTTATCGCAAAACGATAGAGAGGTTTAGGGCGCGTTAATTAAGTAAACCCTACGAGAAATCCTTAGCAAATGATGCTAGGGAAAACAGCAAGGATTTCTTTACTTATATAAACTCTAAAAGGAAGGGAATGAATCTGATTGGTCATCTTGACATCGATGGTTCGACAGTTACGAAGAAAGGCTTAAGTTTTGCAAATTGCAGGGGTGGAGACTAGTCACCGGCGAGGTGATCTGATAGAGGTGTATAAAGCCTTGAATGGTCTGAGCATGCTCAATGCTGATGAGATTCTGCCTCTTGCTCAGAATAATCACCTGAGAGGGCATAAATTCAAATTGAGGAAAGAGAGAGATATAGGATACATGTCCGGAAATTTGCGTTTAGCCAGCGGGTAGTTGGTTGGTGGAACAGACTTCCATCCCTTATTGTGGAAGCTGAGAGCCTAAATAAATTTAAGGCTGAGCTGGACAGGTATTTCTCACGAACGGAGTGGTGAAGTGAGAGTTTTTTGGCTGATGCTGCCTAAGCTTGCTTTCTTAGCATTAGCATTAGCATTAGTAGAGGCATATGATGCAAGAAAGCAAGCTTATTCAGCATCAGCCAAAAAAAAAAAAAAAAAAAAACCCTCTCCCACTTCACCCCTCCGTTCGTTCGAAATACCTGTCCAGTTGAGCTTTAAATTTGTTTAGGCTATCAACTTCAACAACAAGTGATGGAAGTCGGTTCCACCAACCAACCACCCGCTGGCCAAAGGCAAATTTCCGCACATCTATCCGACATCCGTCCTTCCTCAATTTGAATTTATGCCCTCTGAGGTGATTATTCTGAGAAAGATGAAGAATGCCATTGGCATTGAGCATGCTCAAACCATTCAAAGCCTTATACACCTCTATCAGATCACCTCGCCGGTGCCTAGTCTCCAGACTCTGTAATTTGCAAAACTTAAGCCTTTCTTCGTAAGAGCAACCCTTTGTTCCATTTACTAATCTTGTTGCCCTTCTCTGTACCCGTTCCAGCAGCTCTACATCCTTCTTGAAATGAGGCCTCCAGACCTGTATACAGTACTCAAGATGTGGCCTAACCATTGCCTTATACAAGGGAATAATCACCTCCTTATCCCTGCTAGAAAAATTCCTGTATATCATTGACAAGACACCATGAGCTATTCTTGCAGCTCGTCTGCACTGCTCAGAGAACTTCATATCTGCCTGCACAATTACCCCCAGGTCCTTTTCATTCTCCACCACTGTCAGTGTAGTACCGCAGAGTTGATACATTGCTCTGGGATTACTGTTACCCATATGTAGTACTTTACATTTGTCAATGTTAAACTTCATTTGCCACCTCTCAGCCCATCTGTTCAACCTTTCCAGATCCTGTTGCAGCAGCATAGCGTCAGTAGTGTCCTTAACGACCCTGCCAACCTTTGTATCATCTGCAAACTTAGACATTAAACTTGATATCCCATCATCAATATCATTCATAAACACCGAAAACAACAATTGTCCCAACACTGAACCTTGAGGAACTCCACTAATAACATTAGTCCACGTTGAGCAGTGTCCATTGATTACCACTCTCTGTCTTCTGCCACTCAACCATCCCCTTATCCATAGCAGCAATTTGCCTCCAATGCCACACTGCTCCAATTTGTGCAGCAGTCTTCCATGTGCAACAGTATCAAAAGCCTTTCTAAGATCCAAATATATAATATCAAAGTTATTCCCTGCATCCAGTTCTTGCATCATAAGCCTCTAATAATGCTAATGTTCGAATTCACAGTTTCTAATTCCTTTTTCAGCTCTAGTACCGTGTGTTCACCGATGAGCCATCTTACGGTGTAACAGGCCAAGTTCAGTTTCGGTGCATGGCAGCCTAGTCGTACCCAGAGATTCGTAGCACACTCTGCTTCCACTCTGATCCTCTCTCTGCCGTAAGAGGGGTGAGCGAAAGCCGCAGGGAACTCAGGGCTATTTATTTCATCTTGAGTCATGTGTTTGA
Source organism: Mastigoproctus giganteus (assembly GCF_048544385.1). Classification (NCBI taxonomy): domain Eukaryota; kingdom Metazoa; phylum Arthropoda; class Arachnida; order Uropygi; family Thelyphonidae; genus Mastigoproctus; species Mastigoproctus giganteus. Next base: position 109,190,156 of record NC_143588.1, read on the forward strand.
GGTTTTGGTCTTTTCCTCTTCACGCTGAGAAGGTGTCTTCAAGCGAACCACTCTCCACGTACATTGCCACATAAGTGACGTGACAAGGCTTACCATCAAGAAGGTGTGCATGAGTGGATTTTAGGAAGGTAGGCCACCGGACTTCTTCTAAATCTGCTGCAATAGAAAGATATTGGATCAATCAGTGTTTTAGACTGATTGCCCGATAACACACAGAACGCCTGTTGGCAATCCCTGTTCGCATTGCATACACGAGGATGTGATGACTGCATCCATAGCTGCACAATATCTTTTAAAAACACTTCCGCAGTTGATTTTGCTTACTGTTCCTGCAAAGGGAAAGCTTCAGGATATCTGGTAAATATATCAGTCACCAAGAAAATATACCTCTTTCCATGTGGTGTAACAGGTAGTGGTCCAACAATATATACTGAAATCGCTTCAAATGGTTGCCCTGGATCTAAATGAAGCTGCAACGAATTTTTCTGTTAAATGCCGCTCTAATTTGGCACTCCAGACAGGTTTTACAATAGTGTTTTACAACGCTGTCCAGATTCTTACACAGAGAGCGCGCCCTAAACCTCTCTATCGTTTTGCAATAACCTAGGTGGCTGCTAATTTTCTCGAAAGATTTCAACACCTTATGCTTCATCTTAAAAGTCACCATAATGCTCCTAGTATGGAAAAAATGGGATAGGCGAAGACATCTTCGCTTAACCCATTTTTTCCATGCTAGAATACTTTTAGAATTTAATAGATACCTACCATCCTTATCTTAGCATGTACTGCATTTCTATTTGCCACTTAATCAAAAAAAAAAAAAAAAAAAACACAGTAACTTCTCTATCCGGTCGTTACGGCCAATTAGAAAATTCCATAGATACACTATGCTGCGACTTTATTAGGTACACCCCTGCTATGCACACAAATGGTTTGTCCCACAACACTGCAAGTCACATGACCACAGTTGTGGATATAAATGCAGTAGAACAACCTTTCTAGTATCAGCTAAGCGTACAAACCGTAGCAAGAATGGGGGAATGCAGTGATCTAACGAACTTCGAACGTGGCATGGTAGTAGGTTCAAGACGTGCTGGACAATGCATCTGTGAAACGGCAGTTCTCCTGAACTTTTCACGCATTACAGTTTAAAGGGTGTATCGAGAATGGTACAACGAACAGAAAACATCCTCTCAACGGCACCCCTCTGGAAGAAAATCGGTTGTTGATCAGAGGGGTCAGAGTAGGATGGCTAGAATTGTGTAAGCAATCAGACCGGCCACAATGTCGCCCACGTCAGAATACAACCTTGGTGCGCAAAACAAAATATCGCAACGGACCACGAGTCGCATTCTGTCTCGAAAGGGTTACAACAGCCGACGGCCATATCGCGTACCTTTGTTATCAATGAAGAACAAGACAGCACGCCTCCTCTGGGCCCAACAACACGAGCATTGGACTATCGAGGATTGGAAAACAGTTGCTTGGTCTGACGAGTCGAGGTTCCTGGTGCATCATGTTGATGGAAGGCTCAGAATTTTGCAAAAACAACATGAATTCATGGATCCGTCATGTCTAACTATGGTGCAAAGTGGTGGGGAGAGTGTTATGATGTGGGGAATGTTTTTTTGGCACATCGTTAGGTTCATTGATACCCATAGGTTCGTGTCTGAATTCCACTTCGTACTTAAACATAGTTGCTGTCCAAGTGCATCCGTTGATGTTGACAGTTTATACTCAGTCAGATGGTTACTTCCAGCAGGATAATGATCCAGAGCACAAAGCCCGAATCACTATGCAATGGTTCCAGGAACATTACAATGACTTTTCTAGGCTCCAATGGCCCGCTCAGTCCACGGATTTCAATCCTATTGAACACTTTTCAGATGAGCTGGGAAGGACTGTTCACTGCAGGCTTACTCCTCCGTCGAATCTCATGGAACTGCCTGACACACTCATGTGTGCATGGTACTCCATTCCTGCACAATGTTTTCAGAATCTTGTTCAATCCATGACTAGACGAATTCAGGCTGTTTTGAAGGCTAAAGGAGGTACGGCACGCTACTCGGTAGTTGTACCTATTAAAGTGGCAACACACTGTCACTTTAATAGGTAAATCTACATTACAAATCAGTAATATTATTTGTTTCAGATATTATTTAAATTCAAACTTAATACATCAAATTTAGCATTAGCATTAGCATTAGCATTAGTAGAGGCATTTGATGCAAGAAAGCAAGCTTATGCAGCATCAGCCAAAAAAAAAAAAAAAACCCACTTCCACTTCACACCTCTGTTCGTTTAAAATACCTGTCCAGCTGAGCCTCAAACTTATTTAGGCTATCAACCTCCACTACAAGGGATGGCAGTCTGTTCCACCAACCAACCACCCGCTGGCTAAAGGCAAATTTCCGCACGTCTATCCTACATCTACAAAAAGAAATTTTCTAGATAAAGTTTCTGTCTAGACACCCAGCTTCAATAAACCTTTATCTACTTCCTTACTAAGAAACTACACTAACCTATTTAATTTTCTTTAAGTTATTTGTTACTCTTATCATTCAAGTATCACACTCATAAGTTGAACAGATTGCCAAACTGTCATACACACATTTCTGTTTTTAAACACCATTCGTTCCTTTGGAATGGGAGTTCTTCCAACTAGACGTTTCCTTTCTTCATTATCGCAAAGGTGCTGATTACTGGATTGTTCCAAAAGAATTCTTGCTCTGTTGTTTATACATATTTTCAGGGGAAGTAAGCCCGCAAATAGTTGGCTAGCGCTATTCCTAAATTATTTTTCTCCTTTGATTAATTATCTCCTCCGTTTCCTAGAACAATTTTCTAGTATCTCGTTTAGGAACAAGAACACATTACACCACCATATTGCTCCCATTACACCTCCAAACTGTCTTACTGCTACTAGCAACATAATGCTGGACTAATAGAATAACTCCAAAGACATCATGTTCTCTGGTGGAGTCCCCAGCTAACGATTTTAAGAAGACGCGTTCATAGGGTAAGGAAACGGTATCAGAGACGACGCCCTTGGCCTCGCAACGAAGTACAAAGACTCAGAAATGAATACAGAACCATAAAACACCGGTATAATCGTGAAATCTGAAATGAAAAAATCCCTGCTCAGCAGTGTTTCCTCTCCACCGTGGGAAAATCGGACCCGTGGGCACAACTCACTTAGTAGAGATAAATTGCCAACCAATGATCTATAACTCCATACTAACTAACTATTCTGAAACTATGACATGGCATGACACTATTACCAGGATTTTGCATACCTTTTCTCTCAAGATGATCCGTCAATTCTCTTCCACTAAAGCCATGACTGTTTTCTCAACAAAAGCTTCAAGCAGTCTTAAATAAAATCAATTTCCAAAAATGTTCCGGACGTGACTTGCTGGAGAATGCTGTCATTAAGAAGTTCGGAGAAACTTATTCTAACATCCTGTTAAATCTCTTCAACAAAAGTCTTCTCTGTGGTACTTTTGTACAACTCTTGAAGAGTGCCCTAGTCAAGCTACTAAAAAAACCAAACAAATCGCCATCAGATCCCAGTTTTCTGCCCTAATTCCCTGAAACCGAATTTGGGAAAACTCTATGAACGACTGGTCTTCTCAAGAATCTATGATCTCTTCCAGGCTCAAGATATCTTTTCACCTCACCAGTATGGATTCGTTAAGGGCAAGTCCAGTGAAGATGCCCTTATTGCGTTAAAAACTTACATCCAGAATTTGCCATCTTCACAGGCTTCGAGGGTGCTAATGACTCCCTCTGGTGAGAGAGCGCCCGCGCAAGTCTTCGTTAAATCTCGTGCTCCTCTCCGTTGTACAAAGTTATCCAAGCCTTCTTTGATCATAGATTTGTACAGGTTATTTCAAATCCTGCAGCATAACATGAACTGTAGGTTTTTGTAGTAACCTGCAGTCGGGTTACATGGCTATTGAGACATTTTGATTTTGCTTCTCCATTCGCATATGCGATGAACTTGTCATTGTCTTCTCTGGCAATTCCAAACAACAAATTCAAGAAAGAGGCTCTCCAGTCTTAAAGGATCTCATCGAAAGGGCAACTGCCAACAAACTTAAAATTTCTCCATCGAAAACCCAGCTCATTGTTAAAGGTAAACTAAGTATTCATCATCCTCCTACTTTGAAAATAGCTAAACAGCAAATATCATATGTCAAGCAGTTAAAATACCTTGGTGTGATCGTTGATGATGGAGTCAATTTTACTCTCCACGTAAACCACCTAATAGATGTAAAGAAATTTACTATGGCTATTGAGCAGATTACAAGAACTGAGTGTAGGTTTGGAAACAGAGTTCTCTTAAGACAGTATTCATATCTATTGCAATCTATGATGCTCTGATTTGGTATGACAGAATTATGACCATCAAACTGAAATTAAAACTACTTTCCTTGCAAAGATCCATGATTCTTATAATGCTCCGTGCCTGCAGAACTTTCTCAACTGATGCCCTACAAGTAATAGCTGGAGTACCACCTCTGGACTTGCACATTTTACCCCGTGCCTTCTGTTTCAATCAAAAATACCAAACCTCCATGGAATTCTATGGAATACAGAATGATGTTCTTGCAGACAACAAAGTGAAAAACTCCGGATTTGGTCTGATTTATTAAAAATTTTGCAAGATTTTGGTGTAAAAACACCAAAAATTTTGGTGTAAAAACCTGTAAAAACAGAACTACATATAAATTTATACTAGATGTCCTTTAACTTTGACAAATGCAAAATACTGCATATGGTTAAAAGTAACCGCAGAGGAACGTACGAAATGTGTTGTGTTACACTTAGGGTCGTAGAAAATGAGAAAGATCTGGGAGTAATTGTGCAGTCAGTTACGAAGTTTTCTGAGCAATTCTGACAAGCTGCAAAAGCAGTTCATGGTATTTTTTTGAATGTTATACAGGAATTTTACTAGCAGAGAAAAAGATGTAATTATCCCTTTGTATACGGTAATGGTCAGGCCACACCTTGAGTACTGCATATAGGCCTGGAGGCCTCATATTAGGAAGGATGTAGATTTGCTTGAGCATTTACAGAAAAGGGCAACAAGATTGGTGAGGGGAATGGAGGGATCCTCTTGCCAACAAAGATTAAAGTTCTGCAAATTGCAGTGGCTGGAGACTAGGCACCTGAAAGATGATCTGTTTGAGGTGTATAAGGCTATAATGGTGTAAAATGGTTTGAGCATGCTGAATTCTGATGGGATTCTTCACCTGTTCAGATTACGAACCTAAGGGGGCATAAATTCAAATTGAGGAAAGACAGTTGTAGAATAGATGCGTGAAAATTTGCCTTTAGCCACCCGGTGGTTAATTGCTGGAACAAAAGACTTCCATCTGTCGTAGAAGTTGATAGCTTAAATAAATTAAAGGAGGAAATGGACAAACTTTTAGATGGGATGGTTGTGTGAATTTTTTTTTATTTATTATTATTTTTTTTTTTTTTTGGCTGATGCTACATAAGCTCATACGCTTGCTTTCTTGCCTCACATAATTCTATTACCAAGTGTGCACTGTAGTTGTAAAAATCAATATTTATTAGCCAAAAACACTTTTTCTGTATAACTTGTATCAATTTTAATTACTCTCTTTCAGCTTGTCAATAGTTATTTATTCCCTGCCCCATAACAGTTTTTTCCGGTTTTTTTTTTACGAGAACCTCAAAATAAAAGATATTAGAATATCATTAACTACCGTCTGGGAGTTGAAGGTTCAGAGAATGAAAGAAGATACTTGTTGCATTAGACTTGAAATTTAGATTACAATTTTCAGGATAAATAGATGAGAGGGGAAGTCATTCCAAAAAACAGAATTTGAAGGCATAATTGAGGAAGAACAAGAGTTGGTTCTGTGAGTAAAATGATGCTGACTGGCTCTGGCATGTGTTCACAGGAATACAGAATTAGAGAAGCAAATTCAGAAGAAAATGCCTGTGGATGTATATATAGAAAAGGCATGCAGCAGAAACAGAGCATCTATGGGACAGAGAGTGGAGAAACTTTATAAGAGATGGGTCATCAATTAATCTAGCTGTCCTCTTTTGAATGGCGTCTAGAAATATGAGGTCATGGGGCCCCACCACACATGTGGGAACAAAATTCAAGGTAGGGCAGATTTCAGAGATGTACGGAATGAGTAACTGTTTGGATGAAAGGTAACACCGAGAGCAAAATCGAAAACTCAATGTGTTAGATGAATAGGTGTGCTGGCATAAGCACATCAATATTTAAGATGTGTTTAGGCCTAGAGGGATTAGAACAGAAGTAATTGTAATCACTAATAAAGACGTGATCTTGTCTAGGAATCAGAATGTCTTTGACGATAAGCACAGGAGCAGAAGAATCCTTTTTGTAAGACATAAGACAGGACAGAGTTGAATAAGGAAGGATTATATATATATCTTCTGCAAATTTTAACACCATACCATTAATTTTCTTATTTATTTTATTAATAATCAGAAAGAAGAGTATGCTCAGTATCAAACCTTGATGGAGCACAAGCTGAAGAATGACCATAACAACCTTCTGTCTCCTGAGCTTGAGTCATCGCTCAAATCTACTGCAAGAAGCTCTTGTAATTTTTATTTTATAACATTTCTCTGTTAACCATTGAGAAACATTTTCTTTAGTAGCAGTTACTAAATCAATGGAACCAGTCTGTGGGTTAATTTTTGGCTTTGTTACTGAATTGAAAACAATCTAATTATAAGCTGCTAAACTTTAAGCAGGTGGTGTTGGCAGGTCATATTATATTCAACACACAGTAGCAGACTTACCATGCTGTAACGGTGGGATGACGGCTCGTTTATTATTAGTTGTGAATAATTCACGTCGGAGTTTTTAAGCAAGCTAACAACTGCCAGTGGAATTCAAAGTTTTACTTGTCATCTCATTTCAAAGCATAGTGGGTAGCACAGTTGTAATAATCACTGCCCTTCCTCGCAATGGGTTAAGGCCTGATTTCAAATCTTGTTAATGATACAATGCCTTTCAATGGCTTTTTGCCACAGCTGAAAAGTTAGATGGTCTCAGGAGTTGATAGCAAAGTTTATCCCTCCAAAAACTTGATTTTTTCACCCAACAAAACAGCCAACTCGACTAAAGACCACAAATCCAATTTATGGCTATATTACCTATGGGCAGATTAGTTAGTTCTCAGTTGGTACTGGTAGGACACATCACTCATACCCACGTCTCACTCTTACGGGACACAGATTTAATGGGTCTTGGACAGTATGCTGCTTAACACTACCGCACAATATGGAAAAACATCGGTTCAATTCCCATCAGTGACGCCAAAATTTCCATGTTATTTATTATTATTTTCTTCATGTGATGGAGTTCACATTATCAGGCAAATTTTGCTATTTTTTTTTTTTTCTACCGGAAACGTGGGATTTCCGTTCAGCGACCAAACATCCGACAAATTACTGAAACCATATTTTGAGACTGCATAGCCTTATTAGCGTTAGCGACACTAAACTGCAAATTTGCTGTCAGTTCTTAATTGGCAACACTGCAATGTGCGAGGTGTACAAATTATTAAAAATATATACAAATAATCAAAAATATACTCATATTATTACTTTCAGCCAATACAAAATATATTGGTAATCCTGCACTTTGGTGTCAGGAGTCATCGTCAGCTCGCAAGTCACTGCCAGTTCCAACCACCTGTCGTGAATCGTATTCTGACGGGCAGTTGACTTGTTGAGAATGCACGACACTCACTGTATCTTCTGGTTCACAAAGAAGTCAGATATCATCGCACTCTACACTGTTATCAATTACTGTATAAGACAAAAATGGCCGCTGCGACCCTCTGTGCCGCCATTTGGCAAAATCAAATTTGCCACCCAAAAATATTTGGAATAAAAATTAAGGCGTAATTATTATTCCACTGCAGGATGGAAGCCTCCTCAACAATTCATGCTGAGGGAAATGGACCGTAATCTGCCACGCTGGTCCAGTGCGGGTTGGGAGATCGACCGTATTATTCATTTATTGAAAAAGAAAAGAATCTGATATATGACACACTGGTGTGCAAAACTTGAGGACCAACACTAATTCTAAACGTCACAACCACAAAATCAAACGAAACAACCTGTGGCAATTTGCATAACTGTGCCCGTTCAGTATAAAGCTAGTGCACATGCAAAAATTTGAATCGTGATGAGAGGGCTCACATAAACATATAAAAGAAGCACTTCAGCAGTAGGCCGCCGTAGCCTAGTGATCAGGGGCGCGGGTGCATAAGTACACGTGACTTGAGTGACCGGGGTTCAAACCCCTGACTGCTGAATGTGGTGCTGTTTCTTGTATTCTGTGTATCTTGCAAACTCCTCTGACCGTTTGGTCGTCTCGCAGTATAAATAGAAAATTTATTTATTTAGGCCTGACGTAGCCCAGTGGTCAGGAGCGAGTGTGCATAGCACGCGTTCCTTGAGTGGACTGGGGTTCAAGCCCGTGACTACTCAATACGATAAATATTTGTATTGACGATTTATTGTAAACTCTACTGACTTGGTTGTCGTGCCGGAGTATAAACAAAAAATTTATAATTTTTTTATATGTGCAAATTACTGAATGGTGAGCACGATTTTTGCAGACGTTCGATTGTTTTCAAACAGTGCTACAGACAACGAACCCATTAGACAACATCTGGATGACTTTACCTGGAGTCGAATAATTGGGAAGGTTCAGGAATGTCGAAGTGCAAGGAGTGTGGCTGCAGAGTTCGATATCGCCCATAGCATCATCTCAGGTGCGTGGTTGGCCTTCAGAATGACATGTACAACTGTTAGAAGGACCAGTGATGGTCGTCCATGAAAAGCAACGCCCAATAGTGACCCCTATGTACTCCTACAGGCCAAGAAGGACCAACACCAGACAACGGGATCCAATCCAACTGCACACCATCTGAAAGAATTATCTAATTGACAATGACTTGCCATCCCAAGTACTGGAAATGTGTAGAGTACAGGACTATCCAACAGGGCAAGACAAAAAAAAAAAAAAAAAAAAACAGAATTGAAGCGATTGTGGTCACAAATAATTTTATAGGCATAAATAATACTCATAATGTGGATCTCTAAGGTTGGTAATCGGTTCCTCTTGGATACTTGGAATTTGCATGCCAGTATTCCTATTAAATCAAATATTTACCTTCTTCGACTGTGCACGATAAAATATTCATGAAAAACAACATTTTGTTGTATTAATTTTTTCGAGAGACAATTTTCTGTCTCGAAAAATGGGAGAGAAAAAGATAGATTGTAAACTATCACTGCACTTCACGGAGTACAGTAATATGATAACTAGGGCTCCGCAGTGGTTGGCGTTCGGCTGCTTAATGTTTGTGATATTTATTAATGATACCAATGTTACAAGTATGGCATCTGTTTGTTGATGATGTAGTAATGAGGATATGCTACTTCAAGAGGATCTTTTTAAACTCAACAGATATGCTGGAAAATAGCAGTGAAAGTTTAACTGATCAATGAAAGGTATTGCATTTGGTTAACCGTATTCCCAGAAAAACATACTATATGTAAAGTGCAGCCATTATCAACCCACTGCAGGATGGAAGCCTCCTCAACAATTCATGCTGAGGGAAATGGACCGTAATCTGCCACGCTGGTCCAGTGCGGGTTGGGAGATCGACCGTATTCAGCAGCCAGGGGCTTGAACCCCGGTCTACTCAAAGAGCGTGTGCTACTGCACTCCCGCTCCTGCCCACTCGGCTACGGAAGCCTTTATGAGTGGTACCAAACTGAAGGTAGTGAAGTACCAAAAAGATACAGGGGTAACTGAGCAGCATTAACTGGTAGAACAGATGTTTATTATTATTATCTCTATGGTGCAAGGATGCCTGAGGCTTATTCTGCATCATTAAAAAAAAAAAAAAAAAAAATTCGAATTACCCCGAGAGAGAGAGAGAGAGAGAGAGAGAGAGAGAGAGAGAGAGAGAGAGAGAGAGAGAGAGAGAGAGAGAGAGAGAGAGAGAGAGAGAGAGAGAAACAAATATCAGAAGTTGAAAGGATTCACCAAGAAAGAGAAGAATGATATCCAGCTCAGGACCCTGGGAGTGCCAAGCCCGTATTTCATCAGATTTAAGCCCCTGGGGCAAGTTGCCAAGGATATACATAAATTTCGCAAGCATGGAACAAGAGGTGATTATCCCATTCTGTAAAGCAAAGGTCAAACAAAATTAGGCATACTGCATACAGGTTTGGAAAACACATTTTGGGAAGAATATACATCCATTGAAAGGGTGCAAAGAATAACAAGATTAGTTGGGAGCACAAAAGAATACCAGATAATTGGTTATGAAAGATACTTTTCTTAGCAAGAAAGACTGTGTTGTAGTTGCTAGAAACTAGACATTTGCATGACCTAATTTAAATATTAAGACCTTAAATGGATTAAGCAAATTTAATGCTGATGGCATCTTTACCCTTTCGTAGATGCACTAAAGAAGGTATAAATATAAACTGGAAAAGAATTGTTGCTGAACAGCTGTGCAGAAATCCACATTCGATCAAAGAGCAATTAATTTTTTGGAATACACATCTACTTAGTGTTGTTAAAGCGGACAGTTTGAATAGATTAAAGAAATGTTTGTACAAATTATTGCAAGGGATGTAAAAAGGAAGTAATTTTTTCTTTATTCGGCTGGTTTGTCAATAATTTATGCTCCGTTGCATCATATATCTAATGCTAGTACTATGCTAATGATCTAAAGGTGTGGATAATTTCTCGTTCATATGGTCATTGTAACTATACATAACAAGGCGAATACCTTATTGTATAATGGAATGATTAGGCTACATCTGACTACATGCAGATTTGGAAACCAAATTTCAGGAAGATATGTTGGAAAGGGTGGAGAGAAGAGTAAGCTTTGTTGATCTAAGGAAATCATTTAAGACTTAAAAACAAAAAATATGATGAATGCCAACTGCAATGGTTGGCAAAACCGACGGAGGGTAATATTAGCATTAGTAGAGACATACGCTGCAAGAAAGGAAGCTTATGCAGTATCAGACAAAAAAAAACCTCCCATTTCATACCTCCATTCGTTCCAATGCCTGTCGAGTCCAGCCTTAAATTTATTAAGGCTATCAACTTCCACAACAAATGATGGAAATCTGTTCCACGATTCAACTTCCCACTGGCTTTCCTGAATTTGAATTTATGCCTCTAAGGTTCTTAATCTGAGCAAGTGGAACAATCCTATCAGCATTCAGTTTGCTCAACCCATTTATACACCTCAATCAGATCACTTGCATGTGCCTACGCTCCAGATGCTGCAATTTGTAGAACTTAAGTATTTCTTGGTTAGAATACCCCTTTGTTCCCCTCACCAATCTTGTTGCCCTTCTTTGTACTCGTTCCAAGAACTCTACATCCTTCCTAAAATGAGGCGTCCAGACGTATCCACAGCATTCGAGATGTGGCCTGACCATTCCCTTGTACAACGGGATAACCACCTACCTGTCCCACTTGCAAAATCTTATCTATCATTCACAAGACACCATGACCTGCCTTAGATGCCTGTCTGCACTGCTCAGTGAACTTCATATTTAATTGCACAAATACCCGTCTTTTTCGCTTTCCACTTCCTGAGTGAAGTACCACACAGTTGATACCTTTCTCTTGGCTAATTGTGACCCATTCGCAATACTTTGAATTTGTCAATGATAAACTTCACTTGCCACTTCTCAGCCCATTTGCCCAACTTATCTAGATGCAGTTGAAGAAGCATACTCTCTATACTGTCGTTATCAACTCTGCCAACCTTTGTATCATCTGCATACTTGGTCATTAAACCTGATATACATTCTTCAATATCGTTTATGAATACACAAAACAACAATGGGCCCAGCACCGAAACTTGTGGGACTCCACTATGTCCAATGATTACCACTCTGTTTTCTCCCACTCAACCAGTCCTTTACCCATTGTAGCAACGTACCCGTAAGGCCATACCTATCCAGTTTGTACGGCAGTCTTACATGTGGAACAGTACCAAAAAGCTTTACTGAAATCCAAGTATATGATATCAAAATTATTTTTTTTTTGGCATTCAGTTCCTTGGTGAGCACATCATAGTATCCAATCAAATCGGTCAGACAAGACACCTTTTAACAATCCAATGCTGTGTCTTAACTATTACTGCAGTCTTGACTATATGATCCTGCAATGCTTCTTTAACCAGTGAACCAATTATTTTCTCCGGAACACAATTTAAACTATCAGGTGTATACTAACTTGTATCACCTTTTGAACCTCCTTTGTGAATGTGATACTTTTTCACACCTCCAGTCCATGGGGATCTCCACTGAGTCCAAGGAATCTCTCATTATTAGACTAAGCGTTTGCTTACCTCCTTTAACATAACTACATAGATCGTATCCACCCCAGGTGCCTTACTTACGTTTAACTGTAAAAAATTATACTCCAATTTGCTCTCAGTTATCACAAGATCACTTAACTCCCTGTTAGAGTTCGATAAGCTTCTGGTATTCCCCTCTTTGAATAACACGTGTGAATATAGATGCAAAATTCTCATTCAGTTTATCAGCTACCTGAGCATGATCATCAAATGTTAAATCATCTATGTTAAGTGGTCCAATTTGATTCATACCTTTCTTTCTAGAGTTTACATAAGTAAAGAACTCTTTGCCAAAGAACTCTACTAATCTGACTTCTCCTTTCTAACCTTCTTCGTGACCTTATTACAATCTATTTTAAACGGAAGAAAGGCTGCTGTGTTGCCTCATGACTTATATGCATCATGTACAATTTTATTTGCTACAAGCCTGATTAATTCAGCTGACATCCATTTAGGCCTAAAACTTGATCAGTATTTCCTAGTTGGGATGACAAGCCTAGTGGCCTCCAAGATTAAATCCCTGCAGGCTTAGAATTCAAAGTTGGTAACATCACAAGTTGATCCCACTGTATAGAATTTACAAACTGTCTGAAACCCCTGTAGTCACCTTTACAGAAGCAAAAGCCCTTCTCTTTACCCTTGATGGATGGCAGTTACATCTTTAAGTTAATCCCACATCAGTATGTTGTGATCACTGTCACGCAGTGGTTCATTTACCTGCAAGTGCTTAAGGCATGAATAATCATTACTGATTATCAGATCAAGAATCTTATTAGCTGCCTCTCAAACATGTTGTTGTACAAAACAGTAATCTGCTTTACTCTCTGGCTAAAAACAGCAAACTAAAGCCAATAATTCCTACCTTAATCAGTGTTTGATTTGGGGCCCCTGACAACTAATGAAAGTTACAAATCCAGTTAGCAAACTCCAGACACTAGTGGCGGTTAAAGAAATTTAATACACTAGTGTGCAAAACTTAAGGACCAGTCAGGGTTTCAACTGCAGCTTCTCAAACCTTGTGAGGTACTGAAATGAAGGAAGCAACACCGACACAATGGAAACAAAACGGTACAGAGGGACTTTATTGAAAAATGGCAACTGGCTGCCATGATACAGATCCATCACTGTCAAAGATGGAACAATGGGAAGAGTTGGTCCTCAGCAGGTGATATAGCCACCACTAATGTCGATGCAGAGATTGCACCGCATGTCCATATTTAGAACAATTTTGTTGAAAAGCTCCTGCAGTAACGTCGTCAATTCCTTCTTCAGCACCATCATCAGCTGGTGAACATTTAATTGGGTGTGGACGTCAGTAGGCGACTTCCCAGAACGTCTGTGTTCAATGGGATTTAGATCGTCTGAACAGGCAGACCAATCCATACAAACAATGTTGTCACTTTCCAAAAGCATATCAACAGCTGCACTGCAATGGGGTGTGGCGTTATCATCCACAAACACGAATTTGGGGCCAGCGGCACTTCGGAACAGATGCACATGCAGAAGGATTACCTCAATACAGTAGGGTGCACTGGTTACAGTACCACCTTCCAGTATCTGGAGTTTTGTAGGCCCATCCAAGATAACGCCTCCTAAGACAAGAACACCTCGATGCCATATTGATTCCTTTCATTGATGTTTGCAGGGTGATATCATGTCCCAAACTCTTGACAGTTTAGCTGTCATCCAAAATCGCTGCTGAAACTGAATCTACTGTAATCAGTAAAGCGCACCTTACCCCACTGTGCTGCTATTGTGATGTTCAATGCACCACCGTAAACGGTGTCTCTGATGGACAGGTGTTAGAGGGACACTGGGTACTGGCCATTGGCAAACAACCCACCTTTGTGGAGTCTACTGTGCAGAGTAAACTGTGATATCATGCGTCCTCTGCAGCTGGCTTGCAAAGGATCCCGGTCCGTCTTGGCCTGTAGGATTATATAGCGGTCATCATTGGGTTTTGCTTTTCGGGGACGACCACCATTGGTTTTTCGAACAGCTGTACCTGTCATTCTGAAGGCCGATCACGGACGCGAGACGATGCTATGGGCGATACGAACTCTGCAGCCACACTCCTCGCACTTCAACCTTCCCAATTATTCGACCCTGGGTAGTCATCCAGATGTTGTCTATTGGTCATTTCTTTGTCTGTAGCACTGTATGAAACAAATTGAATGTCTGTAACAATTGTGCTCACTATTCGCTAATTTGCACGTAACAGCTGCGTTTAACTGTTTAGGTGAGCTCTCTAATCACGATTCAAATTTTTGCATGTGTACCAGTTTTCTACTGAATGGCCAGTTATGCAAATCGTTACAGGCTGTTTCGGTTGATTTTGTGATTGTAACCTTTAGAAATGTGTATTTTATGTATTGAATAACAATCAATACATAAAATACACATATCTTCTCCCATAACATTAAATTATTCTACAAAAAATGCTTAAATTTCCATAACAGTCATTCCTTATTTCCACACATCCATAATTGGTCATTCCTAGATGTATACAAGTTCATTCTACAATTACACCTATGAGTTTTAAGAATTACAATTGCAATGAAATACCATTCCTATATATATATATATATATATATATATATATATTATTATTACGTTTAGATGTATTTATTCTTTTAGATTTATGTGTTCTTTTGTGCAGCATTAATGCCAATTCTCCATAATACGTGCCAGTATATATTCATTTCTACTTGTTTTAGCTTAGTTGTAGATTGTTACCAATTATTGGTGTTTTTCATATCAGTATCAGTGTTCATACAATTTGTGTAATCAAGCTAGCCTATTTTAGGTTATTTTTAGGTGTTTAGGGCACAGAATGATGATAACCTAAAATAGGCTAGCTTCATTACACAAATTGCATGAACACTAATACTTATATGAAAAACAGCAATAATCGGTAAAAAGCTAAAACAAGTAGAAATGTGTGTGTATATATATTAATCATTCTAAGATTACACAAGCTATCAATCACAACAGATCAGAGCTCTTATTATCACACATCAAAATTTCTATTCATATATGGTCTAGGGACAGTCCTTAGAAATCACCATTATGTACATTCCTTCCTAGAGTTCAGAGCTGTCCAATTAGTTACTTTGTACAAAAGTCAAGGATTCCTAGGAACACTGATTGCCTCTTAAGGGAGTTCTGTTCAGCAAATTATTATTGCTCCTCTAGACTGTTTTAGAGGAACGTTCTTAAGGAAAATTTCTGCTTAGTTTATTTTCTTTGTCATGATGGAGTCTGCTAAGCACAGTATTTCTTCCATTTCGAATTTTCTTGGACCTTGTATGTTTTTCCCTTCTTATCTCCAATCGTTTCTGATTCCTTAGGCTTCCTGACCGTTTCTCATAGCTTTATGAAATCTCTACCTGAACTACAGCCCACGCCACAACGACCATGGCTCCAAAATTTTTAGCAGCTGCTCATACACTTCTCCACACGCCATTCGACTTTGACAACCCTCTAAAAACCACTCCAAATTCACCCAGAACTATCTCTATTTTCTCACCTCTACATCCCTTATATATCAAATATTCTCCCATTTCCCCTGCACTTTTTTGTTTAATCTGGTCTGCCCCTTCACCATCTTACAAGCTTTTTGCTTCCTACAACAAAAGTAACAACGGAGGTATGTGTTTTCCCCTTCTGAGAGCAAATACAGCTCAACTTCACACAGATTTCTCCCTCTTGCATTTCTATTGAAGTAGGTTCCATGTATAACTTCACTTACCATGATTCCATAATAAGTGAAAGCTTACAACTCCAATAAACCCATAAAAGTTTTGCAGATGACAAACCCACAAGTTCCAGTCAATATCTGAAAAGTTTAAATCCCACATTATAAGTCATTCTGATTTACTGGCCCTCTATTTCTCTGCACAATTGCTCATTAGGCCTATAACACACACCTACTCTCATTTTATACTTTCCCAGTGTTTATGTGTCACCAAAGCGACTCAACATTGCAGGGTCCACCATCAATTGGTTGCACTTCCTTACATAATGTTTCTTAACTATCAGCATAACCCCTCCTCCCTATCCTTTCTCTACACATTTCACTCCCCAAATTCCAATTCTGCGGAGTGTATGTCTGTGACACATTTATGATATCCCAAAAATATCCACATTTGATGTCTTGTCCAGCATTTCAAACTCATCAAATTCATTAAATATACTCCTAGCATTGGTGTGCATGAAAGTATACATACACCCCTGTTTCTACTCTTAGTTACCCCAACACAGCCCATGTATTTACTTGTTCTATGACTCCAAGCAGTCCTGGATATCTCCAGCACCTTTCTTTCCAGGCTGCTGCTCATTCTAATAGAAGCAGTGCAACAATCACTTTTGCCTCTGCCTGCACCCACTGTTAACCTTTTAATGTGTATCCCCCAAACAAGCAGTTTTCCAACCCACCTAACACTGCCTCAATAGCAGTTCTTGTACTTTTTCTATTTAAGTGTATCCCATCCCTGTAGAAGCAGTCTCTCCTGTTAGCAAGCACAGACCACGCTGAAAAAAATTCTATCCTGTGAGCTTTGCACAATCTCTCAAGGGACGAATTTATCGACAAGGCTCTCATCATGTACTCCCTCCTGTCATGCCTGGGCAGAATTGCAAACACTTCCACATTCAACCCTAATTCTCAACTTATTTTCGACATTGACCTGTACGTGTTCAATAAATCTGCAATCTCTTTCTCTTAATGTCATTAGTTTCATGTACAAGAATATTTTTTTTATTGTTAAATTTCACCAGACTAAAATTCAGAATATGTTTTTGAAAGAAATTAATTAATTCTTACACCATATCCCAATTATGAAAATCTCCAAATATTTTTATGCACAAACAGTATTGTCACATATTTCTCCCATTACAAGTATCCTTTAAAAACTATTAATATACTTAGATATTTCTATAACATATGAGTGAATGTATGGGTCAGACTGATTGCATTATCTCATATAATGATAAAATAATGGACTAATACAAAGATGTTTATTTATTTAAATTAATGTACATTCAAGGTGCCTTATGACAAGTTTCACTTGAGATGGATGCTATATTCCTGAAGCTAAACCATGCATTACCATGTTTGCCCATTTTCAAATTTTTTTTAAATGTGGTTAATAACAACAGGAGTAATAGATGACTTTTTGATCTCCCTACATATTTCACAAATTATTTCTCATGAATATAAATCAATAAATCTGATTTTAGATTGAATTCTTAAAAAAAAAATACCTTGTCACATACTGTATTTCACATATGAGAGTTTCCGTGAGAGTTAGTTTTTTTTTAAATTAATAACATGTTTGCCACATATCAAAAAAGTGAATGGGGTATAATAAAGCAGATGCCATTACTGCTGGGTGTCAACTAACAGATTCTGATTCACATGATCTATTTGTAAAAATGCCTTCCTACACACTTCACTAGTGGTTTTTTTCAGATGTGAACTAGCAGATGTCATTTTACTTGATTATTTGAACATGAAAAAGCTTTACAGCATATTTCACAAGAGAATGGTCTTTATTATGTAGGAAATAACCAATGCATTTTCAATATATCTGACCGTGAAAATGACACCGCATATTTCAAAACAGAATAGTTTTTTCCTGTGCATGAACTAAGATGCTTCTCAAATCAACTGCAAAAATGTCTTTCCACATATTTCACAAGAGAATGTTTTTTCCCGGATTGTGAAGTAGAAAATGTGTTTTAAGACTTCTTGAACATGAAAAAGCTTTACTGCATGTTTCACAAGAGAATGGTGTTTCCTGTGTGTGAACTAACAGATGTTGTTTCAAGTGACCTGACTGTGAAAATACCTTGCCACATATCTCACAATAGAATGGTTTTAATTGAGTGTGAACTAACATGTCATTTCAAATTATCTGACCGTGAAAATGCCTTACCACACATTTCAAAAGAGAAGTTTCTCCTGTGCATGAACTAAGAGATGTTCTTTCAAATGACCTGATCGTGAAAATGACTTGCCACATATCTCACAAGAGAATGGTTTTTCTTGAGTGTGAACTAACATATGTTGTTTCAAATAACGTGACAGTGAAAATGCCTTACCGCATATTTCACAAGAGAATGGTTTTACCTGTGCATGAACTATGAGATGTTCTTTCAATCTACCTGACTGTGAAAAGGCCTTGCCACATACTCCACAAGTGAAGGGTTTTTCCTGACTGTGAACTAACAGATGTTGTTTCAAATTACTTGATCGTGAAAATGCCTTACCACATATTTCACAAGAGAATGGTTTTTCTTGAGTGTGAACTAGAAAATGTCTTTTAAGACTACTTGAACATGAAAAAGCTTTACCACATGTTTCACAAGTGAATGATTTTTCCTGAGTGTGAACTAACATATGTTGTTTCAAATTACCTGAATGTGAAAATGTCTTACAACATACTTCACAAGTGAAGGATTTTTCGCCAGTGTGAACTAACAGATGTTGTTTCAAATGACCTGACTGTGAAAATGCCTTCTCACATACTTCACAAGTGAAGCGTTTTTCATGAGTGTGAACTAACAAATGTTGTTTCAAATGACGTGACAGTGAAAATGCCTTACCGCATATTTCACAAGAGAATGGTTTTACCTGTGCATGAACTAAGAGATGTTCTTTCAATCTACCTGACAGTGAAAAGGCCTTACCACATACTTCACAAGTGAAGGGTTTTTCCTCACTGTGAACTAACAGATGTTGTTTCAAATGACCTGATCGTGAAAATGCCTTACCGCATATTTCACAAGAGAATGGTTTTTCTTGAGTGTGAACTAGAAAATGTCTTTTAAGATGACTTGAACATGAAAAAGTTTTACCACATATTTTACAAGAGAATGGTTTTTCCTGAGTGTGAACTAGCAGATGTCGTTTCAAATTAATTGACCGTAAAAACGGCTTACCACATATTTCACAAGAGAATAGTTTTTCCTGTACGTGAACTAAGAGATGTTGTTTCAAATTACCTGAATGTGAAAATGTCTTACCACATACTTCACAAGTGAAGGATTTTTCGCCAGTGTGAACTAACAGATGTCGTTTCAAATTCGCTGACCGTAAAAACAGCTTACCACATATTTCACAAGAGAATAGTTTTTCCTGTTCGTGAACTAACAGATGTTGTTTCAAATTACCTGAATGTGAAAATGCCTTACCACATACTTCACAAGAGAATGGTATTTTCTGTGTGTGAGTTAACAGGTGCTTTTTCAATATATCTGACTGAGAGAATCCTTTATCACATATTTCACAAAAGAATGTTTCCTGGGTGTGAACTAACAGATGCTTTTTCAATATACCTGATTCTGAAAATGCTTTACCACATATTTCTTCAGAAAACAGGTTTTCCTTTGTGTGAACTAAGAGATGTCCTTTCAATATAGCTGAGTGGGAAAATGCCTTGCCACATATTTTACAAACGAAGGATTTCTTGTGATTGTGAATTATTAAGTGCCATTTCAAATTAAACATGTTGGAAAATGACTTGCCACATATTTCACAAGGAAAACGTCTTTCTTGGCTATGAATTGATGTCTTTGTAGGTACTTTGATCTTGAAAATAGTTTGTGACATGTTTCACAAATGATCAGTTTCTACTCTGCTGTTTGTGAACATAAATATGTTGTTTTAAGGCACCTGATCTTGTAAATGAATTATCGTAAAATCCTCAAGAAAAGGATTTCTTCAGAGTATGAAGTGACAAGTTTACTTCTGGCTGACTTGGATGTATCTCAACTTAAATCCTACTTTTTAAAAGGATCTGGATACTGTGAAATTTATCTCTTTTTATACGATTAACTTTGAAGGAATGAATTCTGTAATTCTGTTTTTCAATATCTTTTAAAGGTAATGAAGCTTCGCTTGCTTTTAAACTGAGATATTGAATATTTCTGTCCTTCTATTATTTTATGTTCTTTAAACATTTTTCTCATCACTTGCATTTGATGGCATCCTTTGGCTGTGGAGCTGTGATTAAATTTGTAATGAATGGTGACATACGAATTTAATCAACTTTAACTACATTCACTTCTACCTTAACTGCATATTTAATTTAATCTCCTTGCTGAATCTGAAAAAAAAAAAAAAAAAAAAATTTAAGAGAATATAAAACAATGTACACAATTCCTATATAATATAAACATCTTTCCATCTCTGTTGCAATATCAAATGTGAAATTAAGGAGCCGTACAATATTTATAAAAATATATGCTTGTAAACATTTACATATTCAAACTCTGAAAGAGGTTGTGAAAAGAACAGTACATGACAGTAATGGCACGTGAATAACATGAATAACACGCAACATGTATAACACCTCCAAACAGAAAAATGGCCAGTGGATCAAATTTAGATTTCTTCCAGTAAATCCATCATGTGTGTGTGTGTGAGTGTGTATTTAATAATCAAAAATTTAAAATAAAATAAATAAATAAATATTGAGCTTTCATTAGAGGCAGCAACACACATCCTCCATATGAAGCCAAGATATATCCAATATTTCAAAATAATATATTATTTTGGGTTATTTTTATGTTAATTTTCACTCTGCAGTTTTTGCCATACTACTTGGCTATGTTTTATTTTATTTTATGTTATTTTAAAATATTGGATACACACACACACACCCTATTCTGACAAAGGTATATGCAAACCTCTCTTAACATACTGAATGGAGAAAATAAGACAAGTAATGTAGGAACAAGTTTAGTTATGTAGGAACAAGTTACAACTGTTATCAGAAACAAGCATAATAATCTGTGGCAAGGAGCTCAGAAAGAATTTAAAAGTGGCTTAAATTATTGCATGCCATATCAGAAATCTCTTTATGCATTTTCACATGTTTAACATATTCACTGTATCAACATGAATTAGTGTTCCCGAAGTGCTGTGCCATAATGTATACATGCATTAAATATAGCATCCAATGTGCAAACACATATGTAGGTCATGGCTAATCAATCAAAATATAAGTGGCTTGAATTGCTTGATTCTCTCGACACACAGATTGAATTCTCTACTATTAGCTTCAAAAATTTGTATTTGTTTCTAACTTGGAACACATTTTTAATTTTTTTTTTCCTTGTGTTGAGGTTAGTTTATGTATGTAGAATAACCTTTCAATAAAATTTTAAGTTTTCTTCTGATTTATTGTTCACTCCAAAAGTGTTCAATTTTAGTTATTAATTCGAGACATTTACTTTTTCACTATTTACACAAAGTTTTAGAATTTTATTTTTCTCAACTTTCTGAAAATTATTTTATTTATTATTTTGTTAGTTGTTTGCACATTGGCTTCTGTGGCTATAATGCACTCCCGAAGTTTTTGCATTCACTCTGATTCAAGCCCAAGGTGGGATTCGAACCCGCAACCTTTGTGTTGCCAGGCTGGCATTTTACCCGACTCGGCTAGGCCTTTCGTCTGCGAAAATTATGGCACACTGGATGGGTGCTCTCAAATATATAGGTGACAGCAAATATGTTATAACTGCCGAGTCAATGATAACTGATATAGCGAAAATGTGAAAGCAAACCTCAGACAGGCACGTTAGCCAAGAAACCTGATGAATAGTAATTATTGGTGCACAAAGGTAGTGTTCAGTTGAATGAAATAACATAACTGAAAAATGTTATTGTCTAATTCTAGATGACCATAGCAGTAACCTATATGTAGCATATAGGTTACTGCTATGGATGAAAGGAAACTAGGCTTTTACTATCAGCCAAAAATGCCCTCTGTGACAGACTAACTTGCAAGATATATCACAATCTGCCACTCGCTTGGGGAGGTCTGAATTCAATTCATGTTGACGACTGGAGGAATTTCTGAGATCCTCTTCGTTCAAGGCTGTAGTTAGCTGATCTCTAGTAGAGGCCATATATTTTCACTAATGTTTTCTCAGTTTTTCAGAATTCACATGAACATCAGCAAAGGAACACACACACCACACTTCTAGACATGCAATTACAGTTAACAGTGCATGCTTGGTTTCTCTCAGTTGTTACATAAGTAACAACTTAGTTGCACATCCAGTTGTTAAAACCAATGTTTATTATTAGCCAAACAATTTTTCTGTATAACTTGTATCCATTTTAATTATGCCCTCTTGATTGCCAAAATGTATTTATCCAGCTGCTCCTTAACACTTTTTGCTTTTTCCCTTTTTCTTTTTTTTTATTTAAATCCCAAAACGAAAGACATTAGAATAGCACTTACCACCGTTTGGGAATTGAAGCATCGGAAGATGAAAGAAGATAATTGTTGGATTACACTCAAAATTTAGATTATAATTTTCAGGAAATACATGTGAAAGGAGCTCTTTCCAAAAAACAGAAGTTGTAGGAATAAATGAGAAAGAAGAAAAGTTGGCTCTGTGAGTTTTAAGCAATCTGGACAGTAAGAGGCTGCTGACTGGTTGTGCCAAGTGTTCAAACTGGCATGGAAGAGAGAGAGGCAGAATTATAGAAGCAAATTCAGAAGAACAATCAATGCCTATGGAAGTATCTATATAAAAGGCATGCAGCAGAAACAGAGTGTGGATGGGGAAAAAGTTTGGTTCGAAAATGAATTTCTACCATCAGTAAGATGGCACTTCAATTTTAAAAAACTTGAAAAGGTTTTGTTATTGTTTGATCACTGCCCACCTCATCCTTCAGTTGACGTACTGAAAACAAAATATGGCACGATCTGTGTCATGTTTCTGTCAAGAAACACAATGCACTAATTCAGTTCATGTATCAGGGCATTATTTGATCCATCAACACTTATTATCAAGGTGAGCTACTTGCTGGCATTTTAAACTTGGAAATTCGAGTTTTTCTGAATTTTGCAGATTACAAGGATGGAATTCTGATCCACCAACCAACTACCTGCTGGCTAAAGGCAAATTTCTGCAAATGTATCCTACATCTGTCTTTCCCCAATTTGAATTTATGCACTCTCAGGTGATTATTATGAGCAGGAGGAAGAATCTCATCAGCATTGAGCATGCTCAAACCATTCAAGGTTTTATACACCTCAGTCAGATCGCCTTACTGGTGCCTAGTCTCCAGACACTGTAATTTGGAAAACTTAAGCCTTTCTTCGTAAGAGCAACCATCTGTTGTATTCACTAATTTTGTTGCCCTTCTCTGTACTCGTTCCAGCAGCTCTACATCCTTCTTGAAATAAGGCCTCCAGACCTGTACACAGTACTCAAGGTGTGGCCCGACCATTTCCTTATACAAGGGAATAAACACCAGCTTCTCCCTGCTAGAAAAATTCCTGTATATCATTGACAAGACACCATGAGCTACACTTGCAGCCCGTCTGCACTGGTGAGATCGAAAAATTGGGACCATATACTCCACAACTGCCACCTTTACCATGTCCCTAGAAGCCACATGCTCACCTCTGTCTCTCCCTCACGGTAAAAAGCAATACTTCCTTACTAATGAAAACACGTCCAAACAGCTCTCAGCCTTCAAACAAGCTGATTTTCAGTCCAGGAGGACAATTCTATCACAGTAAACTGTGATGGCATTTAGCCAGCGAAAAGACCAGTAAACTAATTAAAGGAAATTCACTTGGATTCATCATTGAAAACAGGTGCCAAACAGATCCCTCTCTATGCAGGCACTCTAACCTTGCAACTCTTTCCTGTCTACTGGGAGAAACCCACTCTTCGTCCTTCACCTACCTACCTTAGCAGAAGGTTGCCTTCCTTCATCATGTTCTATCTTCCTCCCAACTATGAATCTCACTCTCATGCTATCTACACCCACTCATCCTCTTTTTTTTTCACTTGGCCTCCATCCAGAAAGCCCAAGTGATCCTGGCAGAGCCCAGCCATAGTATAATGAGCAGCCTGGCTTACCTCCCAGTGGTGGTGGCGGGCAACGTAGAGTCAAACTAAGGAGAACTGCAGTGATAAGCCAGACAACAGAACAAAACACAATACCTCATAAACCAAATGCTACACTTTACTGGCATTTGCAGTAGTTCTGCATTTCATCAAGTACATACACGTGGGAAGCCACCTGTGGCACCTAACCCCAAATACTATGTCACTTCTTGTTATACATAAAGCTTGTCTAAATCACTGTGTAGAAGTTGGCCCGAATTGCTACATTAACTGTGCTTCTGACCTATATATCATCTGCAGATTTCAACACCATACCATTAATTTTGCCATTTATTTTATTCATAATAAGAAACAAACTTGAGGGAGTGCACTCTGAACAATGACTACTTATAACACCCTTCTGACTGCTGAGCTTCAGCCAATCCTCAAACCCGCTCCTCTTGCCAATTTTATTTAATTACATTTGTTCGTGACCCACTGAGAAATATATTTTCTTTAGTAGTGGTTACTGAATGAATGGAACCTGTCTTTGGGTTAATTTTTAGCTTTATTACTGAACTGAAAACAACCTGTTAATTTTAAGTTGCTAAACTTATGTAAAAAATATTGAATGAAATAATGAGGGAAACCAGTAACAATAATAATATAAGTTTTTATCATCATTGAGAAAATCCTAGGTCACTCATCCCATGGATTGAAACACAAATACTCATGTGGCACCTCATAGAAATAATGTGAATATCTATATTTTTATCATTAGAGGCATAAAAACTCTACAGAAAGGTTGGACCTCTGATGTCTGTGTCTCGTGAATTCCATGTGAGAATGGCAGTTGCTTAGAAGAGAGACAGCTTCTTCGCTTACATGAGGTCTATTCAATTCCAAATAAAAATTTAATGTCTTGTAATTTATAGTATATGGAAATGAGAACAGAACATGTACTATAACCAGTTAAAAAATATTGGTGGGCAAAGGTATTACAGGAGGATTTGATTTACATTTTCAAAAATTTTTAAAATAACAGAAACATATAAAAATGTAGCATCTCTCTGATGATTTACTAACAGTGAAAGGTTAAAAATTCTCCAATTTCTGATGGGATTCAAATTTGGGCCTATCCAAATTAGGGAGAAAGCCATTATTCTGCCAGAAAGGAACAAACGGTTAAGAACCACTACTCTAGAAAATCTACTGGACGAAGTAAAGAAATCCTTGCATTTTTTTTTTTTTTTCTTTCTTATAAAGAGAATTTTATAAAATGAATTTTTGGTTACAAAGTAATCCAAAAAATGTGTAAACGTTTTGTGTAAAAGTCACTTGAAAAGTTTGAAGATTGCATTCTGTCCAACCCAACTGAATGCACATCATTTTTGGGTCAGAGATTTTGAAAAGGTGGCCTGGCAATTCAGGCAGTGTTGGCAAGTCATATTATTAAATTCAACATACAGTAGTAGACTTACCTGTCAAGGTGGGACTGATGTCTGGTTATTTATTTCTTGTTAAAAATCATGTGGGAGTTTTTTAGCAATCTAGAAGGCCAGTGGAAGGTTAGTCTTTAGAAGATGGCAGGGTTTTAGGGGCATCAGTGACTAAGCTCTGTGTATACTGATTATAAATTTTGTGTTCTTATGCCGATTTTCTGTTTGCTGGACAAAAAAACCAAGTTTCTGGGAGGAAAAAACTATGCTGCCCTCACCTGAGCCACATTGTGAAAAAGGCCCATAAAAATATCTCCCATCATTGGCAGGACTTGAACTGAGGTCTTGTTTTACCTGGTGTGGGGACCCAACTGTAAGACTTTTCATTTTCTTTTCATTACTGAATATAATTCGTATTTTTTGGGCCAGTGTGTAACATTGCATTAATGTTTTGATAAATTACTGTAAAAAATAAAAGGTTCTAGACAATGTTCAGTCAAATGTTTCCCACAGTTATTACAAATTACAAGGTTGGAGATTTCTATTCCGAAGAACTAATTGGAGCTTATCCAATAGTGTTCAGTTGGATCGAGTCTGGGGACTTGAGAAGCCAGCACAATAGGCTGAACTGACTCATAATTCTAGGCATAACTCTAGGCTAGTTTCGAGACAACTTCCAGATAAACATTAGCTCCCAAAATTTCTCCACTAGTATTAAGGGACCCAATAAGGGCCATGAAAACACTCCCTAAACCATTACATTATTGCCGACAGTCCTCACTGTTTCACCTGGCAAGACTAATCCATGGACTCAACAAGTTTTTGCCATATATATATTTCCCATCAGCAAAAAATGCCAGGAACCAGAATTCTTCTGATCAAACAAAATTTTTTTTTCAATCCTCCACTGTCCAGTCTTGGTTTTCAAGAACAAAGTGAGATCGAACCTTAATGTTTTTTACTGACAAGAATAGAACCCGATTCAGTTGTCAGTTGCGATATCCCATCGGTGAACTGGTAGGAATTGTTCATTCTGAATTGTCTCTTTGATTACCACTGTTCTATTGAGTTGTGGTTTTGCTGAGTGCAAACTTTCTTCAACCCTGTGCATGCCTTTTCCACATTTGGTTGTCTCTTGCAGTACCAAGTTTTTTGACAGCAAGTTCCATATTCTCGTGATGCTATTCAGTCATACATAAAAATACCAAGCACGGTTGAATGTATTGAGGTATACTGTATATCAGGCATCTGGTAGCAACTACTATATCACATTCAATTAAATCTTTCATCATGCCCTTTTTTGTGCTGAGCACACCCAGTATCCCCATGTAACCGTCCATGTGTTTTATATCATATGGTACGAATTTGTGATGCAATTATTGAAAGCAGGCACCAGATCTTGAAAAAGATAATTGTACCTAATAAAATGGACACTCAATGTAAAATTTTATTTTCTACTAAAGTCTTGTACTTATTAAGCAAATTGAGCAATTATGAAATATTGAGAATCCTATTCTTTAGTCACACTTACACTTTCGTTGTTTAAATCCTCCTTCACAGGCAGCCTTAACTGTTTCTATGCTGCACTTCAACAGAAGCCTGAATGTTTTGTCTTCTATCCGATCCTGATGGTTCTTCAAACAGATCAAGTCCTTTTTCAGGCCTCCTCTGTAAAAGTAAAATGTCACATTTAGTTAAAATATACACAAAAATTACATTTAAGCTTAGAGAGAGGTCTTGCTGAGCGAAACCAAGTAACTACCATGGAGAATGGGGCCTGTCCATTTCTCAGCAGATCGAGTACCAGCAATTTTTTCACAAACATTCGCAATATTTGGTTGATGATTATAGCTAGCATCACAAGAACTTGACTTGTCAGGATAGCACAGTTGGTAGGATCACCATCCTTCCCATACCATATGGAAAATACCTGAGTCCTGTCAATGACAAGACTCGAATACAGGTCAATTTTTGTTTTCATGGAAGAAAAAACCATGCTTACCCTCTCCTGAGACCAACTAATTCAACCATGTTGTGAAAAAGCCTTATAAATATTTCTCACATCATTAATAGGACTTGAACATCAATCATCAAAAATTGATGGTTCGACTGTTGATGAGCCTTCTCTAATAGCTGATAACCTGAATGACTATTTTGCATCTATATTCACATTATTAAGGGAGAAGAATGCCAGAAGATTATCAAACTCTAACAGGCTGCTTAATGATTATCTAATGGCTGTGAGGAAAGTGGAGGAGAAATTGTTGAAGTTAAACTTAAGAAAGGCACATGGGGTGGATGGGTTCTATCCTGTTATATTAAAGGAGGTCGCAAAGGATGTAAGCAAACCCTTAGCCATAGCTATGACAGCATCATTGGATACAGGGGAAAGGACTGGATAGTGCAAATGTATCCCCAATTCAGAAAGGTGGATCTAAGGGTGACACGAGCAATTACAGACCAGTTAGTTTAACTTCTGTTCTGTTCTGTGAAAAATAATGGAGTCACTAGTTAAAGAAGCACTGCAGGATCATCTAGACAAGACAGCAGTAATAATTCGGACACACCGTGGGTTTGTTCAAGGGAAGTGTTGTACTACACTTAGGATGACATAAAATAAATAAATATCTGGGAATAATTGTGTAGTCATATATGAAGTTTTCTGAGCAATGCAGATAAAGCAGGTAATGTCAATGATATACAGGAATTTTGCAAGTAGCGAAAAGGAGGTGGTTGTCCTTTTGTATAAAGCAATTGTGAGGCCCACATTGAGGTGTGGAACCTTCATTTTAGGAAGGATGTAAAGTTGCTAGAACAAGTACAGAGAAGGGCAACAAGACTGGTGAGGGAAACAAAGGGGTGGGCTTACTAAGAAAGGCTTAAATTCTGCAAAGTGTAATGTCTGGAGACTAGGCCCCTGCGGGCCATCTGAATTGGGGTATATAAGGCTTTGAATGGATTCAGTGGGCTGAATGTTGATGGAATTCTTCTGTTTGCTTGGATTACAAACCTGAGGGGGCATATATTCAAATTGAAGAAAGCCAGTTGTAGAATAGATGTGCTGAAATTTGTCTTTAGCCAGCAGATTTGGTTTATTGTTGGAATGAACTTCTGCCTGTCATTATGGAAGTTGAGAGGTTAAATAAATTCAAGGAAGTGGACAAATTTTAGAGGGAATGGTTGTGTGAAATAGTTTTTTTTTTGCTGATGCTACATAAGCTCATACATCTCTTGCATCACATGCCTCTATTACTACTATTACTATTTTCCAGGATGGCAATCTTACCAACGAGAGCTGATTTAGAGTTAATGTTTTGGAAGTGGATAGGCATATTCCTGCTGGCTCTACTCACTTGTAGAATGACATTCACTCTAAAGCAGAATCATAATTAGCGGCCAATCAGATCAAAACAGTTGGCGCCTCCGTAGCCAGGGGCAGCAGTGCGTAGCACACGCTTCTTCATTAGACCGGGGTTCGAGCCCGTAACCACCAAATACGGAGGATGCCGAAAGTTCTGGGAAGGACCACCGCATATCGCAGGAGCAATATGGCCTTAGTTGTTAATGCTTCTAAAAACCAAATAATAACAATAATAGTTCAAAACAGTGAGTTGTGCTACATCTGGACATTATATCGAAGACATCCATGGATAAGAGTCTATTACTGAAGTTTAACCGGGAACTTTACTGGTTAATCATTCTCGCCAATTAGGTTTCTGCATTCAGTATGCTGCCACTGATTATTTCAGGATAAGAAGTGCAGATCATATTTATCAGTATCTGACATTCACCTATTCAGCAAATAAATAACAAATGGATCACATTAAACTTACTTATCGCTGTAGTTGTCCAACTGCTCATCGCTCGAAATATTATCAAAATCCTGAACGCACTAACCATGTATTTGCGCTGGAATTCATTTAAGTTGGCATTTAACTTTCTGTACAAAAAAAAAAAAAAAAAAAAGATATATATATAAGTATATAAAATAAATATTTGTGAATAACAAGCTACACACACATCAAGCAATAAATGAACAATTTAAGTCATTATACCCTCAAAACAGGGTGTCCAAGTTGTAATAATGAACTGACATGAAACTATGTTAAAAAAAATCACCATATTACTATTTTTATTTCTCATAGATTTTCTTGTGATATATATTAAATAAGTAAACCCCACCTGTAAATCGCTATCGTAAAAAAATTTCAATATTGCTGTATTCAACGTGTCAAGATAGCAGGGTTCGAATTTGCCCAAATATCGTAATCTGCCCAAGGTAGATTACGAGAAATCCTTGGAAAATGATGCGAAGAAAAACAGCAAGGATTTCTTTACTTATACAGGGTGTTTCAGTTAAACGTCTCAGAACTTCTAAGAGGGGTAGGGTACATCCTGACAACTCGAAATCATATAGCAATGTGGGGTCGGAAATGCTTTCCTGAAGCGGTGTTGTACACAGAAGCACCATAAAGAAAAGAGACCGTAAGTGAGAAATCGTTTTAATAATACATGAAAAAAAGCAAAAGGTACATGGATTAAAGTAAGTGTTCGAAGTTTCTTCCACGGGTTACAATGCACGCCTCACATCTCCGACGCATGGACATCCGAACATTCTGGAATACTCCAGGCGAATTTCGAATTTCTTCGGCAGCTACTGCGATTCTTGCAACCAGCTCCTCAGCATTGTCAACAGGGGTGTCATAATCTAGCGATTTCATATGACCCCAGAAATAAAAATCAAGACATGATAGGTCGGGTGACCGAGCAGGCCAACGCACGGGACCACCACGTCCGATCCACTGTTGACCAAATGTGACATCCAGGTAGTTACGAACATCTCCGCTATAATGGGCAGGGGCTCCATCGTGTTGGAACCACATTGTCTGTTGCGTCGATGCAGAAATCTGTTCATCTCTCAAAAGTTGTGGCAATACTTGCTGCAGAAAGATCAAGTAGATAGGTCCGGTTAGACGACACGGTAACAGGTAAGGTCCGATGAGGTGATCTCCCATAATACCGGCCCATACATTGACCGAAAATCGAATCTGTGCTGCACGACATCGTATTGCATGCGGGTTCTCGACCGCCCAGATATGGTCGTTATGCGTGTTGAAAATTCCTTCCCTTGTGAAGGATGCCTCATCGGAAAACAACACTTCAGCAGGAAAAAGGGGATTTGTAGCACATTTTCCAAGGTACCACTGTGCGAAAGCAATACGAGGTGCATAATCCTCCGCTTGCTGTGTCTGGACACGCTGCACATGAAACGGATGCATGTCTTGTTCTCGGAGAATCCTCCAGACACTGCAATGGGAAACCCCGACTGCGTTTGCTAGACTTCGTGTACTCGTTCTTGGATTCCCCTGTACATGCTGCAGCACATTCTGTTCGACGGCTGGAGTCCGTGCTGTTCTTACCATGTCCCTGTCAGCTATTTCAAATGAACCTCTCTCAGCTAACCTCTGGTTCAGTCTTGCAAAGAAATTATGACTGGGAATACGCCTCGTCGGATATCGTTCCGCGTACAAACGCTGTGCGGCTGGCCCACTACAATTTGCAGCCCCGTACGCCAAATGCATATCGGCTAACTCTGCGTTCGTGTAATCATCCATCCTACTAACTTGGCGTTCTTGTGCGAAATTAAGATTCCCTGCACTAAAGCTCGGAATTTTCGATTCTGCCCATTGGTATATGATTTCGAGTTGTTAGGACGTACCCTACCCCTCTTAGAAGTTCTGAAACGTTTAACTGAAACACCCTGTATAAACTCTAAAGGGAAGGGATGAATCTGATTGGTCCGCATGACATCGATGGTTCGACTGTTTATGATCCTGCTCAGATAGCAAACAAATTGAATAAGTATTTTGCATCTACATTCACACATGAGGAATTATTATGGTTTTGAAATTGACAGAAGGTTATCAAATTGCAGCAGGGTATTTAATGATTTTGTAATAACTGAGAGCAAATTGGAGGAGAAATTGTCGAAGTTAAACATAAGAAAAGCACCTAGGGTGGATGGGATCTATCCAGTTATATTAAAGGAGGCGGCAAAGCAACTAAGCAAACACTTAGCCATAATTATGAGAGCATCCTTGGACTCAAGGAGGTTCCCACGGTTTGGAGTTGTGCAAATGTATCTCCAATTCACAAAGGGGGATCGAATGGTGACACGAGTAATTACAGACCAGTTAGTTTAACTTCTGTTCCAGGTAAAATAATGGAGTCACTGATTAAAGATGCATTGCAGGATCATCTAGACAAGACTGCGGCAATAATTCAGACACAGCATGGGTTTGTTAAGGGAAAGTCTTGTCTCACAAATCTGATTGGTTATTATGATGTGGTTACAAAGGATCTGGAGGCAAAACATAATTTTGATATCATATATTTGGATTTCAGAAAACTTTTGACACTGTTGCGCATTGAAGACTATTGTACAAATTGGAGCAGAATGGTATTAAGGGTAATTTGCTACAGTGTTGAAGTTTGCAGATGATAGAAAGGTTCCCAGGGTTGTTAATGACAGCAATGACAGTGTGCTACTGCAACAGGATCTAGTTATTTGGGCAGATGGGCTAAGAAGTGGCAACTGAATTTTAACCTTGACAAATTTAAAGTACTGCGTATGGGTAGAAGTAACCCTAGAGAAAAGTACCAACTGTGTGGTACTACACTTAAGGTGGTACAAAATGAAAAAGACCTGCGAATGTGCAGTGAGATATGAAGTTTTCTGAGCACTGCAGACAGGCTACCAAGGCAGTTCATGGGGTTTGTCAATGATATATAGGAATTTTGGTAGCAGGGAAAAGGAGGTGACTGTCCCTTTGTATAAGTAATTGTCAGGCCACGCCTTTAGTACCGGGCATAGGTCTCGAGACCTCATTTTAGGAAGGATGTCGATTTGCTTGAGCGTGTACAGAGAAGGGCAACAAGATTGATAAGGGAAATGAAGGGATCCTCTTACCGAGAGAGGCTAATTTCTGCAAATAGCAGTGGCTGGAGACTTTGCACCTGCGCGGTGATCTGATTGAGGTATAAGGCCTTGAATGGGTTGAGAACGCTGAATTCGGATAGAATCCTTCCACTTGTTCAGATTATGAAACTAAGGGGACATAAATTCAAATTAAGAAAAGTCAGATGAAGAATAGATGTGCAGAAATTTGCCTTTAGCCAGCGGGTGGTTAATTGATGGAACAAACTTCCATTTGTCGTTGTGGAAGTAGATAGGTTGAATAAATTTAAGGAGGAACTGGACAATCATTTAGAGGGAATGGTGTGATTTTTTTTTTTTTTTTGGTTGCTGCTGCATAAGCCCAAACACTTGCTTTCTTGCATCACATGCCATTACTACTACCTCGTTGTGCGATTCTCATTACAATATCAACAGTGCTGTTGTAATTAGCAGAAGAATTTATTTTCTACGATTGAGATGGAGAAAGTTATTACTCGTTCAACTGGCAACTAAGTTGAATTCCTGGAAAAAAAATAATAAATTAACTCAATTTCTAACGTGTTCACCATATCACATTTGTGGCAGAGTGGTTTAATCAGTCTACAATCTGAAAGACTGCGTTCACACCACAGAGCAGTAATATCTTACTGCTCTGTGGTTATCACCAGCTAAAACTTTCGAAAAACTAGCATTTATTACCGCTATAAACTCATAAAACTTTTCACACTTCCACATCGTATCCCCAGATTAAAGGAATGTATATACATAATAGTATTTTGAGCTAATGAACATAAAAGTTTAACCGCTGTAATTATATTGTCGTTGTTGTCGATTGCAGGATTTTTAGAAGAATCAACAACTAAGCCGTACTGCTCCATGTAATAGTAGTAGTGGTATGTGATGCAAGAAAGCAAGGGTATGAGCTTATGCAGCATCAGCCAAAAAAAAAAAATCACACAATTCCCTCCAAATGCCTGTTCAGTTCCTTCTTGAATTCATTTAACCTATCAACTTCCCCAACGACAGACGGAAGTTTGTTTGACCAATTAACCACCCGCTGGCTAAAGTCAAATTTCTGCACATCTATTCTACATTTGTCTTTTCTTAATTTGAATTTATGCCCCGTTAGATTCGGAATCTGAACATGTGGAAGGATCCCATCAGAATTCAGCGTGCTCAATCCATTCAAAGTCTTATACACCTCAATAAGATCACCGCGCAGGTGCATAGTTCCAGCCACCGCAATTTGCAGAATTAAAGCCTGTCTTAATAAAAGGATTCCTTCGTTCCACTCACCAATCTTGTTGCTCTTCTCTGTACACGCTCAAGCAAATCTACATCCTACATAAAATGATGCCTACAGACTTGTACGCAGTACTCAAGGCGTGCCCTCACCATTGCCTTATACAGAGTGACAATCACCTCCTTTTCCCTGCTAGCAAAATTCCAATATATCATTGACAATATCCCATGACCTGCCCTGGCAGCCTGTCTGCATTGCACAGAAAACTCAATATCTGACTTCACAATTACTCCCTGGTCTTTTCAATTCTCTACCCCCTCAAGTGTAGTACAAAGAGTTGGTACGTTTCTCTGGGTTTACTTATACCCATGTGCAGTATTTTGCATTTGTTAAGGTTAAACTTCAGTTGCCACTTCTGAGCCCATCTGCCCAAATTATCTAGATCCAATTGCAGGAGCACACTGCCATTACTGTCATTAACAACCCTGCCAACCTTTGTATCATCTGCAAATACCATAAGCCTGATATACCATCGAACATAAGCCTGATATACCTTCATCAATATCATTGATAAATATACAAAACAATAGAGGACCCAACACCGAACCTGTCGGACTCCACTAATAACATTAGTCCACGAAGAGCAGCATCCACTAATTACCACCCTCTGTCTTCTCCCACTTAACCATCCTTTTATCCATTGGAGCAACTTACCCTTAATACCATTCTGCTCCCATTTGAACAATTGTCTTCCATGTGCGACAGTGTCAAAAGCTTTCCAGAATTCCAAATATATGATATCAAAATTATTTTTTTGCATCCAGTTGCTTTGTAACCACATCATAATATCCTTTCAAATTTGTCAGACAAGACGTTCCCTTAAAAACCCATGTGGTGTCTGAATTATTCCTGCCTTCTTGTCAAGATGATCCTGCAATGCATCTTTCATCAGTGACTCCATTATTTTACTCGGAACAGAAGTTAAACTAACTGGTCTGTAATTACTGGTGTCACCATTCGATCCCCCTTTGTGAATTGGGGATACATTTGGGGAGCTCCACTGAGTCCAAGGATGCTCTCAAAATTATGGCTAAGTGTTTGCTAAGTTGCTTTGCACCTTCTTTAATATAACTGGATAGATTCCATCCACCACATGTGCATTTCTTATGTTTAACTTCAGCAATTTCTCCACCAATTTGCTCTCTGGTATTACAAAATCATTAAGCACCCTGCTACAATTTGATAACATTCTGCCTTTTTCAAACATTAATAACTCCTCATGTGTGAATATAGAGGCAAAATACTCATTCAGTTTATTTACTAGCTGAGCACGATTATCAACAGTCGAACCATAGATATCAAGTGGACCAATCAGATTCATCCCCTTCCTTTTAGAGTTTATATAAGTAAAGCAATCCTTGCTGTTTTTCTTAGATTCGTTTGCCAAATATTTCCCGTATTCTGCCTTCGCCTGCCTAACCTCATTTGTGACCTGATTACAGAGTAGCTTATATCTGCCATAGGCTTCTGAGTCGCTTGATAACTTATGTGCATCCCATGCATTTTGCTTCTCTGTCACTAGTCTCATTATTTCATTTGATAACCATTTAGGCCAAAACATTGAACAATATTTCTTAATAGGTATGAAACTTTTAGTATCTTCCACGATTAATTCCTTGAATGCTTCCCACTTAGAATTTACTGTTGGTAACATCGTCAGTTGATCACACTGTACAGAATTCAAAAACTGCCTGAGACCGCTGTACTCACCTTTACGAAAGCAAAAACCCTTTCCTTTTCCCCTGAATGTAATTATATCTTTAAGTAAATCCCACATCAGTACACTGTTTTCACTGCTACCTAGTGGTTCCTTTATCTGCAGATTCTTGATACACGAATGATCACTGCTGATAAACAGATCAAGAGTATTACCCTCTCTGGTTGCCTATCGAACATACTGCTGCAGAAAACAATCAGTCAATAAATCCACAAAAGTCTTACAAGTGTGTGAGTGACCAACCCACAAGTTGCAGTCAATATCTGGGAAGTTAAAGTCCCCAATAAAAGACATTCTGATTTACTAGCTCACTATTTCTCTGTACAATTGTTCATTGTACTCATTCGAGTCATTAGGGCTATAACGCAATATAGCCCTTTTCTTATTTTTGCTTTCGCAGTGCTTATATCACAGCAAAACGACTTCACAGTGCAATGTTTAACTATATCTACTGGATGCCCTTCTTTTGATTTAATGTTTTTCTTAATTAACAGCATAACACCCCTCCCTCCCTCCCTGTCCTGTCTATCTTTTCTGTGCACATTGTACTTTCCAAATTTCAATTGTGCATTCCTAATATCAGTGAAACACCACGTCTCTGATATCCCAACAATATTCGCCTTTGATGTCTTGACCAACACCTCAAATTCATCAAATTTATTTACTATACTTCTAGCATTGGTATACATGCAAGCATACATGCACCTATTCCTATTCTTAGTTACCCTAACATATCCCATATACCCACCTATTTCACGATGACTGCCATCAGTCCCGGAAACCCCTAGCACCCCTCGCTCCAGGTCGCTATTTATTGTAATAGAAGTTGGGCAAGAATCACCTTCACCTCTGCCTGCGGCTACCGTTAACTTTAAATCTGTGAAACCCCCCCCTCCCCCCAAGCTAGCAGTTTTCCGACCCACTTAACACTGCCTCGATAGCATTAGCAAATATTCTTGCACCGTTTCTATTTAGGTGTATCCCATCCCTGTAGAATCAGTCTCTCCTGTTAACAAGCACAGACCACGCTTAAAAAAAATTTTACCCCTTGAGCATTGCACATTTCCTCCATAGCCGAATTGATTGACAAGGCTCTCATCATATACTCCCTCCTATCGTGTCTAGGAATTGCAGACACTTTCAAATTTAACTCTATAGTCAGTAAATAGCGTGTGTTCTTGCTGGAAGAACTAATTAGCAGATGGATACACTACTGTGTTGAAGGGACACGCCTATTCCAATAAAATATCCAGATAATTTGAGCATCGAAATTTGATCCACTGGTATCAAGGGCCATAATTTCTCTACGAAATCATTCGCCACACAATCACACAAACACCAAAATCGTATACACATCACAGGATGGCTCGAGTAGCCATTCGATTTAACTGGACACTTTACGGACCATGCCTTGGGCTAATGAAGTGTTTAGGACCTCCAAAAACACAGGGACCAAAAATAATAATTGAACAGAATTCAACGTTTTTGTAAGCACAGATTTCTAGGAGAAATATTCTCTTCAGTTTTTTGTCAAAAACAATCACCGATTTCTACCGAATTCGTACGAAAAGTAAGTTAGAGCTGAAATATATGTATTGGAAATAACTTCAAACAAAATTTATACAAATACTTTCGAATTTCTTCAAAAAAAAAAATAAAAAAATAATTAATGGAAGTGCGTTTTAATTTCTTTGATATAAGGTAGTGAGGCTTCGGGATTAGATTGCTTAGGGCCTCCAAATACCAAACCAAAGGCATCTAGGGCCTACTGACACAAAAAAAAGACGATTCTGATGGTAGAATGGACTTCCTCTTTCGCCGTTTTGTGCTCCTACGATCAATTATCATTATTACAGCTAATGACTTGTCCAAGATAAGTATATGACACCACCATTTCAATTACTGCTCATTCAATCATTATATGTCTTTCTGGGGAATAATTGTTCATCATTACTTTTGTTTTAGATATATTCATGTTTAGTTAAAAATCCTTACTAGGTGTGCATAACTGATTAAGATTTTCCTCTATACGTTTGGGAATGTGGCTTATGACCACAATGTCATCTACAAATCTTAAATGGATTAGGTACTCTCCATTCATATTGACATCTTTCTGCGACCAGTCTAATCTGAATGCTTTCTCAAAGGCAGCAGTAAACAACTTCGGAAACCGCGGAATTACTTAACAAGAACAGGTCACCGTTGAAAAAAAGCCGTGAATTAGGATTGAATTTGAACGTGTCTGCAATTCTGCCCAGACACGAGAGGAGGGAGTATATGATGAGAGCCTTGACGATCAATTCAGCCTTTTCTGTTTTCCTTTCCATCCTTTGCCAAGGATTTCTCTTAATCTGCCTAATATCCTTTGGGACTTGGTTACAGACCAGCTTATATCTATCATAGGCTTCCACGAAACCCATTAATTTATATGTATCCCATGCATATTTCTTCTCTGCCATATGTCTCATTAGTTCATCTGACATCCATTTATGCCTTAACCTTGAACAATATTTATTAGTTGGTATGTAAAGCCCAGTAGCTTTAAGGATCAGTTCTTTGAATGCTTCGCATTTTGAAGTTGCTGTTGGTAACATCATTAGTTGGTCCCACAGTATAGAATTTAAATACTGTCTCAGGCCATCGCAGTCGCCTTTACGAAAGCAAAACTTTTCCCTTTACTTAAAGATTTAATAACCATCAGGGATAAAGGAAAGGGTTTTTGCTTCTGTAAAGGTCAGTACAGTGGTCTCAGACAGTTTTTAAATTCTGGACAGTGGGACCAACTGACGATATTACCAACAGTTAATACTAAGTAGGAAACATTCAAGTAATTAATGGTGGATGCTACTAAAAGTTTCATACCTATAAAGAAATACTGTTCAAGGTTTAGACCTAAATGGTTATTAAATGAACTAATGAGACTCGTAACAGAGAATAAAAATGCATGGGATGCATATAAATTATCAAGCGACTCAGAAGCCTATGGCAGACATAAGCTAGTGTGTAATCAGATCACAAATGAGGTTAGGCAGGTGAATGCAGATTACCAGAAATCTTTGGCAAAAGATTCTAAGAAAAACAGCAAATATTTCTTTACTTATATAAACTCTAAAAGGAAGGGGATGAATCTGATTGGTCCACTTGATATCAATAGTTCGACTGTTGATGATCCTGCTCAGATAGCAAACAAACTGAATGAGTAATCTGCCATCACGCATGTCTAAATTCACACATGAGTTATTAAGAATTCAAAATGCCAGGTTATCAAATTGTAGCAGGGTACTTAATGGTTTTGTAATAACTGAGAGCAAAGTGGAGGAGAAATATTGAAGTTAAACATAAGAAAGGCACCTGGGATGGATGGGATCTATCCAGTTATATTAATGGAGGCGGCGAAGCAACTAAGCAAACCCTTAGCCATAATTATGAGAGCATCCTTGGACTCAGGGGAATTTCCCACGGACTGGAGTTGTGCAAATGTATCCCCAATTCACAAAGGGGGATCGAAGAGTGACAGGAGTAATTACAGACCAGTTAGTTTAACTTCTGTTCCGGGTAAAATAATGGAGTCACTGGTTAAAGATGCATTGCAGGATAATCTAGACAAGTTTGCAGCAATAACTGAGACACACGAAGGATGGGTTTGTTAAGGAAAACTCTTGTCTGAAAACTTTTATTGGTTATTATGATGTTGTTACAAACGAACTGTGGGGGAAAAATAATTTTGATGTCATATATTTGGATTTCAGGAAAGCTTTTGACACTGTTGCGCATGGAAGACTATTGTACAAATTGGAGCAGAATGGTATGAAGGGTATTGCTACAATGGATAAAAGGGTGTGTAAAGTGTTCATTGTCTAACGGCCCAAGGGGTTTCCCCCATCTCCGTGTTGTGTACTCTGTTTGTGAAACCCAGAACACTGTGAAGGCCAGAGATTTTAAAAAGTGTAAGGTACATGTTTATGTTGTGTAGTGTCATGTTGTGTTGTTCCTCTGACCTTTTAGCCGTTGGGCCCCTAGTGGGACCCCCCGTTGGTTGAGTTGGGGAAGAAAGATTGGTTGGTATTCACTGCACACTGCTCTTCTGGAATACTGTTATTAGTGGAGTCCCACAGGGATCGCTGTTGAGCCCACTGTTGTTTTGTTTATTTATCAATGATATTGATGAAGGTGTATGTCAGGCTTAGTGTCGAAGTTTGCAGACGATACGAAGGTTGGCAGGGTTGTTAATGACAGTAATGGCAGTGTGCTACTGCAGAAGGATCTAGAAAATTTGCACAGATAAGATATAGAACATTTGAGCAGAAGTGGCAACAGAAGCTAACTTTGACAAATGCAAAGTACTGCATATGGGTAAAAGTAACCGCGGAGGAACGTACCAACTGTGTTGTACTACACTTAGGGTTGTAAAAAAATACCTGGAAGTAATTGTGCAGTCAATTATGAAGTTTTCTGAGCAATGCTGACAAGCTGCAAAAGCAGGTCATGGTGTTTTTTTGAATGATATAGAGGAATTTTGCTAGCAAGGAATTATCCCTTTGTATACGGCAATGGTCAGGCCACACATTCAGTACTGCATACAGGTCTGGAGGCCACATTAGCATAGGCATTTGATGCAAGAAAGCAAACTTATGCAGCATCAGCCAAAAAAAAAAAAATAATAATAATAATAAATAAAAAATAACCACTTCCACTTCACCCCTCTGTTCGTTCGAAATTCCTGTCCAGCTGAGCCTTAAACTTATCTAGGCTATCAACTTCCACGACAAGGGATGGAAGTCTATTCCACCAACCAACCACCAGCTGGCTAAAGGCAAATTTCCGCACGTCCATCCTACATCTGTCTTTTCTCAATTTGAATTTATGCCCTCTCAGGTGATTATTCTGAGCAAGAGGAAGAATCCCATCAGCATTGAGCATGCTCAAACCATTCAAGGCTTTATACACCTCTATCAGATCACCTCGCCGGTGCCTAGTCTCCAGACACTGTAATTTGCAAAACTTAAGCCTTTCTTCGTAAGAGAACCCCTTTGTTCCATTCACTAATCTTGTTGCCCTTCTCTGCACTCGTTCCAGCATCTCTACATCCTTCTTGAAATGAGGCCTCCAGACCTGTATACAGTACTCTAGGGGTAGTCTGACCATTGCCTTATACAATGGAATAATCACCTTATTGCTGCTAGGAAAATTCCTATATATCATCGACAATACACCATGAGCTACCCTTGCAGCCCGTCTCCACTGCTCAGAAAACTTCATATCTGCCTGCACAACCACTCCCAGGTCCCTTTCATTCTCTACCACTGTCAGTGTAGTACCACAGAGTTTATACGTTGCTCTGGAGTTGCTGTTTCCCATATGTAGTACTTTACATTTGTCAATGTGAAACTTCATTTGCCACCTCTCAGCCCATCTGTTCAACCTTTCCAGATCCTGTTGCAGTAGCATAGTGTCCTTGACAACCCTGCCAACCTTCGTATCGTCTGCAAACTTGGACATTAAGCTTGATATACCATCATCAATATCATCTATAAATACAGAAAACAGTAATGGACCCAATACTGAACCCTGCGGGACTCCACTAAAAACTTTAGTCCACGATGAGCAGTGTCCATTGATTACCACTCTCTGTCTTCTCTCCCTGAACCACCCCTTTATCCATAGCAGCAATTTGCCTCCAATGCCAAACTGCTCCAATTTGTGCAGCAGTCTTCCCTGTGCAACAGTATCAAAAGCCTTTCTAAGATGCAAGTAAATAATATCAGAGTTATTCCCTGCATCCAGTTCTTTTGTGACTGCATCATAGTATCGAATCAAATTGGTCAGGCAAAACTTCCCCTTAACAAAACCATGCTGTGTCTGAGCTATAACTGAAGTCTTGTTTAGATGATCCTGCAGTGCTTCTTTAACCAGAGCCTCCATTAATTTTCCAGGAACAGAAGTTAAACTAACAGGTCTATAATTACTTGTGCCGCCCTTTGATCCTCTTTTGTGAATTGGGGACACATTTGCACATCTCCAGTCCATGGGTACTTACCCTGAGTCCAAGGAAGCTCTGATAATTATGGCTACGGGTTTGCTTACTTCCTTTGCTGCCTCCTTTAGTATAACTGGATAGATCCCATTCACCCCAGGTGCCTTTCTTCTATTTATCTTCAACAATTTCTCCTCCACTTTAATCTCAGTTATTACAAGATTCTCTAGCTTACTGCCAGAGTTCAATACACCTCTGGCATTCCCCTCGCTGAATAACTCCTCATGTGTGAATGTCGATGCAAAATATTCGTTCAGTTTGTTAGCTACCTGAGCAGGATCATCAACAGTTGACCCATCGATATCAAGTGGACCCATCTGATTCATCCCCTTCCTTCTAGAGTTTACATAAGCAAAGAATTCTTTGCTGTTTTTCTTTGCATCCCTTGCCAAAGATTTCTCGTAATCTGTGTTTGGCTGCCAAGCCTCCTTTGTAACTTGGTTACTGATCAACTTGTATCTATCATAGGCTTCTGTGTCACGTGTTACTTTGTATGTATCCCATTCATTTTTCTCTCTGCCATGTCTCATTAGTTCATCTGACATCCACTTAGATCTAAATCTTGAACAATATTTCTTAGTTGGTATGTAAAGCCTATAGTTTCCAAGATAAGTTCTTTGAATGCTTCCCATTTTGAATTTGCTGTTGGTAACATCATTAGTTGGTCCCACTGTATAGAATTTAAATACTGTCTCAGTCCATCGTAGTCGCCTTTACGAAAGCAATAACCCTTCCCTTTACCCCTAATGGTAGTTACCTCTTTGAGTAAATCCCACTTCAGCACACTGTGATCACTGCCACCTAGTGGTTCATTTACCTGCAGATTCTTAATGCATGAAAAATCACTACTGATAATCAAATCAAGAGTATTACTCCCTCTAGTTGCCTCCTGAACATGCTGATGTAGAAAACAATCATCCAATAAATTCCCAAAAGTCTTGCTAGTGTGTGAGTGACCAGCCCCCAAATTCCAGTCAATATCTGGGAAATTAAAATCCGTCATTACAAGACTGTCTGATTTACTGGCCCACTCTATTTCCCTGTGCAATATCTTATTATACTCATCAGAGTCATTAGGCCTATAGCACACTCCTACTCTCAATTTTGATTTCCCAATGCTTACGTCACATCAAACTGACTCGACACTGCATTGTCCAGCAATGTCGACCGGCTTCACTTCCTTGGATTTTATGTATTTCTTAACTAATGGCATAACCCCTCCTCCCTTCTTACCCTGTCTATCCTTTCTGTTGACATTGTACACCCCAAATTCCATTTCTGGATTCCTTATATCTGTGTGACACCACGTCTCTGAAATCCCCACAATATCTGCCTTTGATGTTTTGAGCAATACATCAAATTTATTTACTAAACTCCTAGCATTGGTGTACACGCAAGTATACATGCACCTGTTCTTTTTCTTAGCTACGCTAACACAACCTATGTGTTTATTTGTACCCAATGATTCCCAGCAGTCTCTGAAATATCCTGCATCATATTTTCCAGGCTGTGGCTCATTCCAATACAAGCAGTGCAAGAATCACTTTCACCTCTGCCAGTAGCTACTGTTAATCTATTAGTCCTTGTATCCCCCCAATCTAGCAGTTTTCCGACCCACCTGACACTGCCTCGATAGCATCAGCAAACATTCTTGCACCCTTTCTATTTAAGTGTATCCCATTCCTGTAGAAGCAGTCTCTCCTGTTAACAAGTACAGACCAGGCTGAAAAAAATTTTACCTCTTGAGCCTTGCACAATCCTTCCAGGGCCGAATTGATCGACAAGGCTCTCATCATATACTTCCTCCTATCGTGCCTGGGCAGAATTGCA
The DNA here is from genome assembly GCF_048544385.1 of Mastigoproctus giganteus. Classification (NCBI taxonomy): domain Eukaryota; kingdom Metazoa; phylum Arthropoda; class Arachnida; order Uropygi; family Thelyphonidae; genus Mastigoproctus; species Mastigoproctus giganteus. Next base: position 109,233,739 of record NC_143588.1, read on the forward strand.
GACACTTTCAAATTCAACCCTAATTCAGGGATTTTTTTCAACAGTGACCTGTACTTGTTAAGTAATTCCGCCGGTCTCCTACTCTTAATATCATTAGTACCAACGTGTACAAGTATATCATCTTTTGTGCCCTTAAAAGGTGATATCCGCTCTACGTCATCAACCTTTGCCCCTAGCAGACATACCGTGGTCCTGTTCCACCTATCCTTTTTACAAAGCATGTTTCCCGTTTCCCTGACAATAGAGTCACCAACAACTAGTAGTTTCTTTGGGACCAGCGCATTCTGCCTTGTGGGCTACCGCTGTGTTGCGTGATGACCAAGTGCAAGCTGTGGCATTGGTGTCTGCAGCTGAGAGCTTGATGGGCCCCTCACGTTTAATCCTTCGAGGGCATCCACCCTGTCCTTCAAGCTGTCGTATAGGCCGATAACAATGCTGAGTTGTCGCCTGATTTCCTTACACTCCTTGCATGGCGCACACACAAAGACATCACCCATGGAAGTATCATGTCCCGTACCTGACGGACCAACAAACATCAAGCAAGTAGTGCATTTAAATAGGCTGTGATTCAGAGGGCAACTGCTCCCCTCAGTTCTCCCCTGAGCCACAGCACTCCCATTAGCTTGAGCCTTTTGCTTTGGTGAGAGTCATGATTTCAATTTAATTTAAATAAAATTTCAACTTCAGTACAAAATTAAAAACTGTAAACTCTCAACACAGTTATAACGCTATATTTATGTTTCAGTATCGAGTGTTATCTACGAAATCCCTTTATATAACTTCCTTATCAAGTTAAGTATTAATTATTTATTTTTTACTAATTATTTATTTTACGTAACCCAAGTCGTTATATGTATAGTGAAAAGTACAATTTAATTGACAATGAAGTTCAACAAGATTAATTGACAATATTATGTACTATACTATACTATATTAAGCTTATGCTATCTAGTTGAAGATATTTTGTAACGCGTTACAATCGCGGCTATTACGGTCGGTAAACACGTGGATTTGATACTCTTTCCGATACTAAGTAATACCTACAAAATCTCTATCTAAGTTACTTTAATCGAAGTATCGTAAATAAGAATATAAAACTACTCCAGAAAAAAAGTTAATATGCCAATTTATGCTAATAAAACAGAAAATAAATCAGAAAAAACTTCTGTTCCAGTAGCGGCAAAAATGTACATTCGCACAGGCTACCCTCGTACTCGAGGTTGTAGATTTTAGGAAGGATGTAGATTTGCTTGAATATGTACAGAAAACGGCAACAAGATTGGTGATGGGAATGAAGGGATCCTCTTGCCAAGAAAGGTTAAAGTTCTGCAAATTGCAGTGGCTGGAGACTAGGCACCGGCAAGATGAACTGATTGAGGTGTACAAGGCTATAATGGCGCAAAACGGTTTGAGCATGCTGAATTCTGTCGGGATTCTTCCACTTGTTGAGAATACGAACCTAAGGGGGCATAAATTCAAATTGAGGAAAGACAGTTGTGGAATAGATGTGTGAAAATTTGCCTTTAGCCACCCGGTGGTTAATTGCCGGAACAAGACTTCCATCTGTCGTTGTAGAAGTTGATAGCTTAAATAAATTAAAGGAGGAAATGGACTGGGAGTTGAAGGTTCAGAGAATGAAAGATAGTTGTTTCATTAGACTTGAAATTTAGATTACAATTTTCGGGATAAATAGATGAGAGGGGAAGTCGTTCCAAAAAAACAACATTTGAAAGAATAATTGAGGAAGAGTTGGTTCTGTGAGTAAAAGAATGCTGACTGGCTGTGGCATGTGTTCACACTAGTACAGAAGTGAGAGTTAGAATTAGAGAAGCAAATTCAGAAGAACAATGCTTGTGGATGTATATATAGATAAGGCATGCAGCAGAAACAGAGCATCTATGGGACAGAGTGCAGAAACTTTATAAGAGATGGGTCATTAATTAATCTAGCTGTCCTCTTTTGCATGGAGTCTAGAAACATAAGAGGTCACGGGGCCCCACGATATGTGTGGGAACAAAATTCATGGTAGGGAAGATTTGAGAGATGTACGGCATGAGTACCTGTTTGAATGAAAAGTAAGACCGAGAGCAAAATCAAAATACAGTTTGTAGATGAATAGGTGCACTGGCATCAGCACATCAACATTTAAGTTGTGTTTAGGCATAGAGGGATTAGAGCAGAATTAATTGTAATCACTGATAGAGACGTGATCTTGTCTTGGAATGTCTTTGACGATAAGCACAGGAGTAGAAGAATCCTTCTTTCAAGATATTAGACAGGACAGTGTTGAATAAGGAAAGGCTATATATACATCTTCTGCAAATTTCAACACCGTACCATTAATTTTCTTATTTATTTTATTCCTAATCAGAAACAAGAGTAGGCTTAGTAACAAACCTTGATGGAGCAGAAGCTGAAGAATGACCATAACTTTCTGGCTCTTGAGCTTGAGTCATCCCTCAAATCTACTGCAAAAAGCTCTTGCAATTTTTATTTTATAGCATTTCTCTGTTAACCATTGAGATACATTTTCTTTAGTAGCAGTTACTAAATCAATGGAACCAGTGTGGGTTAATTTTTAGCTTTGTTACTGAATTGAAAACAATTTAATTATAAGCTGCCAAACTTTAAACTGGTTGTGTTGGCAAGTCATATTATGTTCAACACACAGTAGCAGACTTACCCTACTATAACGGTGGGACTGGTGGCTGGTTTATTATTAGTTGTGAAAATTCATGTCGGAGTTGTTAAGCAAGCTAACAACAGCCAGTGGAATTCAAAATTTTACTTGTCATCTCATTTCACAGTGTAGTGTGTAGCACAGTTTTAATAATCACTGCCCTTCCTCACAATGGGTGAAGGCCTGATTTCAAATCTTGTTAATGATACAATGCCTTTCAGTGGCTTTTTGCCACAGCTGAAAAGTTAGATTGTCTCAGGCTTGAAGGTCTCAGGTTTGGAGGGATAAACAGCAAAGTTTATCCCTCTAAAAACTTGAGGTTTTTATCCAACAAAACAGCCAACTCAACTAAAGACCACACATCCAATATACGGCCATATTACATATAGGCAGATTAGTTAGTTCTCAGTTGGTCCTGGAATGACACATCACTCATGGCCACGTCTTACGGGCCACAGATTTTATAGGTCTTGGATAGCATGCTGCTTATCACTACCGCACAATAGGGAAAAACATCAGTTCAATTCTCATCAGTGACTCCAAAATTTTCATGTTATTTATTATTTTCTTCATGTGATGGAGTTCACATTATCAAGCAAATTTTGCTAATTTTTTTTTTTTTTCTACCGGAAACTTGGGATTTCCTTCCAGCGACCAAACATCCGACTAAATGCACAAAATTACTGAAACCATTAGCGACACTAAACTGCAAATTTGCTGTCAGTTCTTTATTGGTAACATTGCAATGTGCGAAGTGTACAAATTAAAAATATATACAAATAATCACAAAATATACTCATATTATTATTTTGAGGCAATGCAAAATATATCGGTAATGCTGCACTTTAGTGTCAGATCGGAAGTCACCGCCAGCTCCACCCGCCTGTCGTGAATCGTATTCTGACGGGCAGTTGATTGTTGAGAATGCGTGACACTCACTGTATCTTCTAGTCACAAACAAGGCAGATATCATCGAACATTACAGTGTTATCTATTAACGTATAAGACACAGGGCCGCTGCGAACCTCTTTGCCGCCATTTGGCGAAATCAAAATTGCCCCCCCCCTCCCAATATTTGGATTCAAAATTAAGGCGTAATTATGATTCATTCATTGAAAAAGAAAAGAATCTCAAATATGATACACTGGTGTGCAAAACTTCAGGACCAACTGTATTTCTAAAGGTTACAACCACAAAATCAAACGATACACCCTGTGGCGATTTGCATAACTGTGGCCGTTCAGTTTAATGCTGGTGCACGAGCAAAAATTTTAATCGTGATGAGAGGGCTCACATAAACAGATAAAAGCAGCACTTAAGCAGTATATGTGCAAATTACAGAATGGAGAGCACGATTGTTACAGACGTTCGATTGTTTTCATACAGTTCTAGACAACGAAGCCAGTAGACAACATCTGAATGACTTTACTCGGGGTCGAATAATTGGGAAGCTTGAGGAAGGTCGAAGTGCATGGAGTGTGGCTGCAGAGTTCGATATTGCCCCTAGATCATCTCATGTGCGTGGTCGGCCTTCGGAATGACAATTAGAACTGTTCGAAGGACCAGTGATGGTCGTCGACGAAAAGCAATGCCCAAGGGTGACCGCTATATACTCCTACTGGCCAAGAGGGACCAACACCAGACAGCAGGAATCAATCCAACTGCCCACCATCTGAAAGAATTATCTAATTGACAATGACTTGCCATCCGAAGTACTGGAGATGTCGAGAGTACGGGACTATCCAACAGAGCCAGCCAAAAAAAAAAAAAAAAAAAAAACCGAATTGAAATGATCGTCACAAATCATTTTATAGGCATGAATAATACTCATATAATGTGGATCTCTAAGGTTGGTAATTGGTTCCTCTTGAAAACTTGGAATTTGCATGCCAGGATTCCTATTAAATCAAATACTTACCTTCTGCGGGTGTTCACGATAAAATATTCACGAAAAACAACATTTTGTTGTATTCATTTTTTCGAGACAGGAAATTGTCTCTCGACAATTTTCTGTCTTGAAAAAATTAACAGAACAAAATGGGAGAGACAAAGATAGACTGTAAACTATTACTGCACTTCACGGAGTACAGTAATATGATAAGTAGTGTTCCGCAGTGGTTGGCGTTCGGCCGCTTAATGTTTGTGATACAAATTTGTATTTATTAATGATACCGGTGTTACAAGTATGACTTCTAAGTTTGTTGATGATGCAGTAATGAGGATATTCTACTTCAAGAGGATCTTTGGAAACTCAACATATATGTTGGAAAATAGCAGTTAAAGTTTAACTGATAAATGAAAGCTACTGCATTTGGTTAACATTATCCCCACAAAAACATACCATGTGGGTCGTACCAAAAAAGATACAGAGGGAACTGATTAGTCCAAGAAAATTCTCTGGGCAGCAGAAACTGGTAGAACAGATGTTTATTATTATCTCTATGGTTCAAGGACACTTGAGGCTTCTGCTGCATCAGTCAAAAAAAAAAAAAAAAAAAATCGGATTGCCCCGACAGACAGACAGACAGAGAGAGAGAGAGACTAGTGTCAGAAGTAGAAATGATTCACCAAGAAAGAGAAGAATGATGATATCCAGCTCACGAGATTTGAGCCCCTGGGGTAAGTTGCCAAGGATATACAAAAATTTCGCAAGCATGGAACAAGAGGTGATTATCCCATTCTGTAAAGCAATGGTCAAACAAAATTAGGCATACTGCATACAAGTTTGGAAAACTCATTTTAGGAAGAACATAAATCCACTGGAATGGGTGCAAAGAGTAACAAGATTAATTGGGAGCACAAACGAATACCAGATAACTGGTTATAAATGATACTTTTCTTACCAAGAAACACTGTTGTAGTTGATAGAAACTAGACATTTGCATGACCTAATTTAAATATTACGACCTTAAATGGGATAAGCAAACTTAATGCTGATGGTATCTTTACCCTTTCGTAGATGCACTAAAGAAGGTATAAATATAAACTGGAAAAGAATGGTAGCTGAACAGCTGTGCAGAAATTCAGTCGATCAAAGAGCAATTGATTTTTTGGAATTCACTTCTACTTAGTGTTGTTAAAGTGGAGGGTTTGAATAGTTCAAAGGAATATTTGAACAAATTATTGGAAGGGATGTGAAAAAGAAGTTATTTTTTATTTCTTTTTTTTTTTGGCTGGTGGTGAATAATTTATCCTCCCTTGCATCATATCTATTGCTAGATATTGCTGATGATCTGAAGGTGTGGATAATTTCTCGTTCATATGGGCATTTTAACTACACTTAACAAGGTGAATACCTTATTGTATAATGGAATGCTTAGGCTTCACCTAACTGCATGCAGATTTAGAAACTAAATTTCAGGAATATATATTGGAAAGATTGGAGAGAAGAGTAAGCTTTGTTCATCTAAGGAAATCATTTAAGACTTAAAAACAAAATATATGATGAATGCCAACTGCAATGGTTGGCAAAACCGACGGAGGGTAATATTAGCATTAGTAGAGGCATACGATGCAATAAAGCAAGGTTATGCAGTGTCAACCAAATAAAAAAAAAAACCTCCCATTCCACCCTTCCATTCTTTCCAATGCCTGTCCAGTCCAGCCTTAAATTTATTTAGCCTATCAGCTTCCACAACAAATGATGGAAGTCTGTTCCACCACTCACCTTCCCACTGGTTTTCCTGAATTTATGCCCTTCAGGTTCTTAATCTGAGCAAGTGGAAGAATCCTATCAGGACTCAGTTTGCTCAACAGATTTATACACCTCAACCAGATTACTCGCACGTGACTACACTCCAGATGCTGAAACCAGTAGAACATAAGTCTTTCTTGGGTAGAACAACCCTTGGTTCCCCTTCTTTGTACTCGTTCTAGCAACTGTACATCCTTCCTAAAATGAGGCTTCCAGATGTATGCACAGTACTCAAGATGTGGTCAGGCCACATCTTCAGTACTGTGCATATGTCTGTACAATGGGATAACCACCACCCTATCCCTGCTTGCAAAATCTAATGTATCATTCACAAGACACCATGACCTGCCTTGGCTGCCTGTCTGCACTGCTCAGTGAATTTCGTATCTAATTGCACAATTACCCCCTTTTTTCCACTTTCCACTTCTTGAGTGTAGTACCACACAGTTCATACCTTTCTCTTGGCTAATTGCGACCCATACGCAGTACTTTGAATTTGTCAAGGATAAACTTCACTTGCCACTTCTAAGCCCATTTGCCAAACTTATCTAGATTCAATTCAAGAAGCATACCCTCTTTTGTCATTATCAACTCTGCCAACATTTGTATCATCTACATACTTGGACATTAAACGTGATATACCTTCATAAATGTTATTTATTCCACGAAGTGGACTAAATAACATTAGTCCACGAAGAGCAGTGTCTATTGATTACCACTCTGTTTCCTCCCATTCAACCATCCCTTTACCAATTGTAGCAACTTACCCTTAATGCCACACCTATCCAGTTTCAACGACAGTCTTCCATGTGCAAAAGTGTCAAAAAGCTTTACTGAAATCCAAGTATATATCAAAATTATTTTTGACATTCATTTTCTGGTGACCACATCACAGTATTTAATCAAACTGGTCAGACAAGACTTACCTTTTAACAAACCAATGCCGTGTCTTAACTATTACTGCAGTCTTGTCTATGTTCCTGCAATGCTTCTTTAACCAGCGAACCAATTATTTTCTCCGGAATTTAAACTATCAGGTCTGTATCACCTTTTGAACCTCCTTTGTGAATGTGATATTTTTGCACACCTCCAGTCCATGGAGACCTCCCCTGAGTCCAAGGAAGCTCTCATATTATGGCTAAGTGTTTGCTTACTTCCTTTAATATAACTAGATAGATCCCATTCATCCCAGGTGACTTCCTTACGTTTAACTGTAACTGTAACAATTCATACTCCAATTTGCTCTCAGTTATTACAAAATCACTTAAATCCCTGTTAGAGTTCGATAAGCTTCTGGCATTCCGCTCTTTGAATAACTCATGTGTGAATGTAGATGCAAAATTCTCATTCAGTTTATCAGCTACCTGAACATAATCAACAAATGTGAAACCATCTATGTTAAGTGATCCAATGTGATTCATGCCTTTCCTTCTAGAGTTTACATAAGTAAAGAACTCTTTTGTTTTTCTTTGCACCCTTTACCACAGATCTCTCCTAAACTGCCTTCTCCTGTCTAAACTCCTTTGTGATCTGTAATCAAATGTGACACATGCTGCTGTGTTGCCTCATGACTTATATGCATCCCGTACAATTTTATTCACTACCACGAGCCTCATTAATTCAGCTGACATCCATTTAGGCCTAAACCTTGAACAGTATTGCCTAATTGGAATGACAAGCCAAGTAGCCCCCAAAGGCTTAGAATTCAAAGTTGGTAACATCATCAGTTGATCCCACTGTATAGAATTTACAGAATTTTCTGAAAGCCCTGTAGTCACCTTTACAGAAGCAAAAGCCCTTCTCTTTACCCTTGATGGATGGCAGATACATCTTTAAGTTAATCCCACATCAGTACATTGTGATCACTGTCACGCAGCGGTTCATTTACCTGCAAATGCTTAATGCATGAATAATTACTGCTGACCAAGAGTCTTATTAGTTGCCTCTCGAACATGTTGCTGTAGTAAACGGTAATCTGTTTTACTCTCTGGCTAAAGCCTTCTGCTAAAAACAGCAAACTAAAGCCAATAATTCCTACTTTAATCAGTGTTTGCTTTGGACACTCTGATTACTAATGAAAGTTGAAAATCCGGTTAGAAAACTCCAGACACTAGTAGCGGTTAAAGAAATTTAATACACTGGTGTGCAAAACTTAAGGACAAGTCAGGTTTTCAACTAGTTTCTCATAGGAGTGGCCTGCATATGGGAAAAGCATACTGAAGGAAGATGAGGTACTGAAATGAAGGAAGCAACACAGACACACCGGAAACAACAAGGTACACAGGAACTTTACTGAAAAATGGCAACTAAGCACTGGCTGCCATGATACAGATGTATAACTCTCAAACATGGAATAAAGTGAAAGGTTGGTCCTCAGTAATAGATATGGCTACCACTAATGTCAATGCAGACTTTGTACCGCCTGTCCATAATTAGAACAATTTTGTCGATAAGTTCTTGTTTTTTTTTTTTTTTTTTGATTTGGTAGTTGTTGGCGCATCGGCTTCTGTGGCCATATTGCACCTCCCAAGGTTTTTGCAGTACTTTGATCCAAGCCCGAGGCGGGAATCGAACCCGCGACCTTTGGGTTGCCGGGCAGGTACTTTACCCACTCGGCTAGCCCGGTCGGCTATAAGTTCTTGTGGTAACATCGTAATTCCTTCAGCAGCGCCATCTTCACCTGGTGAACATTTACAGTTGGGTGTGGATGTGCCACTAGGCGACTCCCCAGAGTGTGTGTTCGATGGGATTTAGATCGTCTGAACAGGCAGGCCAATCCATATGAACTATGTCATCTCTTTCAAAAAGCATATCAACAGCTGCAGTGCGATGGGGTGTGGCGTTTATCATCAACACGAACTTGGGGCCAGCGGCACCTCGGAAGAGACACACGTCGAAGGAGTACCTCAGTACAGTAGCGAGCACCGGTTACAGTACCGCCTTCCAATATCTGGAGTTATGTACTCCCATCCAAGACAACGCCTCCTCAGACAAGAACTCAATGCCATATCGATTCCTTTCAGTGATGTTTGCAGGGTGATACCATGTGCCAACTTCTCGCCAGATTAATTGTCGTCCAAATTCACTGCTGAGACTGAATCTACTGTAATCAGTAAAGCGTACCTTACCCGACTGCGCTGCTGTCGTTGTGTTCAATGCACCACTGTAAACAGCGTCGCTGATGGACAGATGTTAGAGGGACACTGTGTACTGGCCATCGGGCAAACAGTCCACCTTTCTGGAGTCAACTTGGTAGAGTAAACCGCGATATCCTATGTTCTCTGCAGCTGGTTTGCAAAGGATTCCGGTCCCTCTTTGCCTGTAGGATTATAATAGCGGTCATCATTGGGGGTTGCTTTTCGTGGACCACCATTGGTTTTTCGAACAGCTGTACCTGTCGTTCTGAAGGCCATCACGCACGTGAGACGATGCTATGGGCGATACGAACTCTGCAGCCACACTCCTCGCACTTCAACCTTCCCAATTATTCGACCCTGGAGAGTCATCCAGATGTTGTCTATTGGCCATTTCTTTGTCTGTAGCACTGTATGAAACCAATCGAATGTCTGTAACAATCGTGCTCACTATGCTGTAATTTACACACAACAGCTGCTTTTATCTGTTTTTGTGTGCCTTCTTATCACGATTCAAATTTTTGCACATGCACCAAGTTTCTACTGAATTGCCAGTTATGCAAATCGCCACAGGGTGTTTCGTTTGATTTTGTGATTGTAACCTTTAGAAATGTGCATTTTATGTATTGAATAACAATCAATACATAACATACACATATCTTTTCCCATAACATGAAATTATTAACAAAAAACACTTAAATTTCCATAACAGTCACTCCTTATTTCCACAAATCCATAATTGGTCATTGCTATATGTATACAAATTAATTCTATAATTACACCTATAGGTTTTCACAACAATAATTTCAATGAAAAACCATCCCCATATATATATATCATTCTAAGATTACACAAGCTATTATTCACAATAAATCAGAACTCTTATTATCATACATCAAAATTTCTATTCATATATGGTGTTGGTTGGTTGATGTGTTGTTTAATGGCACAAGGGCTGCTAAGGCCATATTGTGCCTGATTCTATTCGATAGTGCAATTTACAGTTAAAATCTGTAAAATAATCCCGTCTGCTTTAAGAAATAAAAGAACTCAGCTAGATTTGCATTGTCTCCAGTCAGATAGGGTAATGTCAAAGGTTCTTGCAGATGTGAAAGCGATTTGAAAATTTTTTTTCCATAATTATTATAATGATTGCAATTTATTAGAATATGCCTCACCGTAAGTGTAGTCTGACAATATGTACAAATAGGCGGATCTTCCCCCATGAGCAGATAAATATGGGTTAGATGCGTGTGCCCAATGCGCGTCCTAGCCAGGATCACCTCCTCTTGCCTATTTGATCGCATACTTGATGGCCATAACTTAGGTTCCTGTTTAAATTGAAGCAGTTTATTTCCACACTGAGCCTGCCAGATTTGCAACCATTGCTCTTCACACACGTTTTTTATGAGTGATTTGTAATCTACATATGGCACTTGGTAGTTAGGAGATCTTGCAGTGATTGGATGTTTAGCGGCTTGATCTGCATATTCATTTCCTTTGATGCCTACATGACCCAGTATCCAACAGAAACGGACTGATTGGTTTGCAACTTGTAACGCAATTATCTGTGATCTAATTTGCTTCAAGATGGGGTGGATTGGTTTGGATGGATTTTTCAATGATTTTATTGCACTCAGAGAATCAGAGTAGATCATAATTCGCTTACTAGACAGATTAATAACGTGATCCAGAGCTATTTTAATCGCCCACAGTTCAGCAGAGTAGATGCTGCATTCCTTTGGAAGGGACACAGAAGTAGAAAAGATAGAAGAAACTGCTGCTGTGCCCACTGTCGTACTTGTTTTCGAGCCATCGGTATATATTTGAAGATACCGAGAATTTTCTGCTACATGTGCAGTATGGAGTTTCCTGATGGTAAGGTCTGCTGCTTGCTTTTTCCCCCATTGTTGGAATGAGAAGTCACAAATTGGTGTATAATCAGACCACGGAGGGTCGTGATTGCTCATTTCCTGAAAGACATTACCCATGTCTAGATTCCAACATTGTGTTAACTGTAGCAACCTTATCCCAATAGGCTTGTTTTCGTTAGGTTTGTTTTGATAAAATGTGGTCCACTGGGGCTCAAATAAGTATGGCGAGATAGGATGAAAAGGAAGACTCCGTATTTTTGCTGCATAGTTCAGCATCAACATTTTCCTCCGAAGATGGAGTGGAGGTTCGTGTGCATCTATATATAGACTCTGTACAGGGGATGTTCTGAATGCTCCTAAAGCAGTTCTTAGGGCACTGTGATGGATGGTGTCTAGCCGAGTTAGTGCACTTTTCCTGGCAGAGTCATAGATTGGAGCTCCGTAATCCAAGCGAGATCGGATTAATACCCGATATAGCCGAAGCAGAGTGTATCGGTCAGCACCCCACGTCAATGAAGATAGTACTCGGAGGATATTTAATTTTTTCAAGCAAATGGTTCTCAGATATGTGATGTGTTGTAAGAAGTTTAATTTATTGTCCAGGATTAGGCCAAGAAATCTGATACTATTGGAAAGAGGTATGGTGGTATTTTTAAGATGTAGTTCAGGCTCAGGGTGGATCTTACGTTTTTTACAGAAATGAATACAGTTAGATTTTTTTGCTGATAAGCGGTAGCCATTGCGAGACATCCACAGCTCGATTTTGTTAATTGAGATTTGAAGCTGTCTCTCAATAGAATTCATAGTTTTTCCTTGGCACGAAATCATGAGGTCATCTGCATAGTGATATAATTCTACTGTGCTTGGAATATCATGGATGATTTTGTTTATTCTTATTAAAAATAGAGTTGGACTCAAGATAGACCCTTGAGGGACCCCTTCCTCCTGTATATGAATTCTAGATAGAGTATGTAGATGACTAACCTGAAAGGTTCTGCTCTGGAGAAAGCTCTGAATAAACAGAGGAAGCCTGCCTCGTAGACCAAAGGTGTAAAGGTCACGCAGAATACCGAAACGCCATGTTGTATCAAAGGCCTTTTCTAAATCAAAACTTACCATAACGAGGTGGTCATTTCTGACAAAAGCGTTTCTGATGTTCGATTCTGCTTTTTTCATCATATCTAATGCAGATCTATTTTGCCGAAAACCGTACTGATTTTTATGTAAGATGTTATGTGACTCAAGAAACCAGGTGAGGCGCTTCAGAACCATTTTCTCCAGTGTTTTCCCCAAACAACTAGTTAAGGAAATTGGACGATAATTTCCTGGATTAAAGAGGTCTTTCCCTGGTTTAGGGATGGCTAATACAAGTGAATGTTTCCAAGAGCTAGGATAAATATGTTCTTCAAAAATTCTGTTGAAAAATATTAAAAGAATTTGCAAAGCAGTATCATTCAAGTGTTTTAGCATAATATAAAATATACCATCAGGGCCAGCTGCACTATTGGGTGCTCTGTTAAGAGCATCCGTTAACTCGGATATAGTAAAAGGCTGATTATATGGAAGAGACAGACCGGTGTTGAAATTTAACTTATGCCTTTCTGCTACCACTTTAATTTGTTGGAATGAAGCATCATATGAATTTGCTGCTGAAATTTTTGCAAAGTCTTCAGCAAAAGCATTTGCTATGTCTTTGGAGGAAGACACTTCCTGTCCATTACAGATCAATATTGGAGAGGATGACAATGGATATTTGCCATTCAGATGTTGGATTTTCCTCCAGATTAATCTTGTATCGGTGTTTTTGGTGATAGTGGAAGCGAACTGTATCCAGGAATCTTTTTTGGCTTTCCTTCTTATTTGTCGTGCTTTAGCATTTAATTTCTTGTAATTTATAAGGTTTATAATAGTGGGATGCTTGCGGAAGATATTCCAAGCTTTGTTCTTTTCTTTTTTTGCTCTATTACATTCATTATTCCACCGGTAGTTTTTGCACCTACGTGGATGAGTCGACGACTGAGGAACAGCTTTGTAAGCTGCTGCTAGTATCCGTTTAGTAATATGGTCATTAGCTTCATCTATTGACTGGTTCAGAATGAAGTTTTTATCTAAAACTGTATTTAAGGAAAATTTTTCCCAGTTTGCCTTTGTAAATTTCCATCTTCTGCGAGTTTCCGGATAGGTGGTGGTAGTTTGGAATTTACAAGTAATTGGAAGATGATCACTATTGTGGGGATTATCCAATACAGCCCAATGTATACTTGGGTACAGAGCCGGGGAACAAATAGATAGATCTATGGCTGAAGTATTTCCTGAAGGAAAATGAACATGAGTATGTGCACGGGTGTTCAGCAGAGTTAGATTTTGTTTGTCCAGTAATGCTTCTATTAGCTGCCCTCTTTTATCCATATGGAGACTTCCCCATAATGGGTGGTGTCCATTAAAATCACCCATCAGACAAAAAGGAGGTGGTATCTGGGCAAGGAGCTTATCAAAGTCTCTGAGTATATACGTTTGGTAAGGCGGAAGATAAATAGAAATAAGAGATAAAGATATTCCAATTTCTATTCTTACAGCAACAACTTCTGCAGTTGCTGCATTCCTGTCACGCCTGTACAAAATATATTTCTTTATTGAGGGGTCAGTTGTGGAGTTAAAAATGTTTCCTGTAAACAAATGCCTGCTGGATTGAAATCTCGGATTAGGTCATAAAGTTCATCTGTATTAGTACGTAGTCCTCGACAGTTCCATTGTAAAATGCACTTCATTATTTAGTTTTAGTGGTAGGATGATCCGGTTGCCTTTTAGAGGCAGTAGGCTTATTGCGATCTATTTTAATTTTATCTTTTTTAGGAAAGGTAGGCCGTCCAGTGTCCATATCTTCTTCAGCATGAATTTCTAATATAGGTTCTTGTTCAGTTTTGTCATCTGTATCCATTTCTGCAGTATTAATTTGAGTTTTAGTAGAAGATTCGGCTTGTGTCATCCTGGTCTCACTTTGGGACTTAATGCCACTAGTATTTGGGATGGAGATTGGAGTATTGCAAGTCTGGTCTCTGTTGTTTTGCTTCAAGGATGGCTGAGGAACTGAAAGCTGAGCTCTAGCCCATTCAGCAAGTGATATGTTTGGTGGAACTGAGTCAATGGTTTGTGTAGCAATTGAACGGTATTTCTTTGTAACATCTGCATATGTACGTGCAGGAGTATCTTTCAGTACTTGTCATCGCGCTTCCTGATAAGTCACTTTATTTTCAACTTTAAATTTCTGTATTTTTTTCCCAACTTTCCATAACTCACAATTTCTAGAATACGCAGGATGTTCTTCCCTGCAGTTAAGACAAACTGGAGATGTAGCAGTACAGTCTGTTTGAGTGTGATCCTGGGATCCACATTTTGGGCATATTGTGTTTCCTCGACATGTTGCCTGAGTGTCCAAACTTCTGACATTTAAAACACCGTATTGGATTTGGTATATACGGGCGGATATGGCAATTCAAATAACCAGCTTTTACAGTATTTGGTAAGTTTGGGGTATTGAATGAGAATTACACTGCGGCTTGGAATGAGATTGCCGTCTCTACGAGTCAAAATTCTCTTAGCTTGTATGACCTTTTGGTCTTTAAGTTCTTGTACAAGCTCCTCTTCTGTTACATTCAATAGATCCCACTCAGAGATAACACCTTTGGAACTATTTAGGGTTGAGTGGGGAGATATTTTAACAGGGATACCACCAAATGTTGTCATCTTTAACAATAATTCTGAATGTTTCGACTGTGTAGTTTCCACCAGCAAATCCCCTGACTGTAACCTTTTGACCATTTTAGGTGATCCAGCAGCATTTTCTAGAAATCTCTGTATAATAAATGGGGAGAGTTTGCTCACTGGTTGACTAGTTAAGGAATGAATAATCAGGAAAGTTGAATACTCAGGTTGATTATCTACTTTTAAGCGCTTATGTTGCGCACTACCTTCATCACAGTTATACCAATCTATGGTATTTGAGCTTGAAGGCTCTAAGGCTGGATAATTTTCTTTATCCATGTCGGCTCCTTTTCGCCCTGGGGGATTAGCTTTTCCACCCAGGTTACCGGCCCCGCCACGGGGAGGCAGGAGCAGTGCCGCTTGTGGCCAAGCATAGGAGTTAGTACGGTTAGTATATACAATAAAAAAAAAGGTACTTTCCTTTTTCTGGCTCTCTTTCTATACTTTTAAAAAGTAGAGCTAATCAACAGAAAGACTTACGAACGAAATGAAACAAGGAAAAACTCAGTCGCTTTAGGAAATCGCTATAGGAATCGCAGTACTATTTAGCACAGAAAATCGCTTGGCCTCAAGAAACGCTTGACACCCGGGGCCCATATATGGTGTAGGGACAGTCCTTTCAAATCACCATTATGTACATCCCTTCCTAGAGTTCAGACCCATTCAATTAGTTACTACTTTGCACAAAAGTCAAGGATTTCTAGGAACACTGATTGCCTCTTAAGGGGGTTCTGTTTAGCAAATTATTATTGCTCCTCTAAGCTGTTTTAGAGGAACATTCTTAAGGAAAATTTTTACTTAGTTTCTTTTCTTTGTCAGGTTGGGCCAGTCTGCTAAGCACAGAATATTTCATTCGAATTTTCATGGATCTCGTATATTTTTCCCTTATCTCCAGATCTCCAACTGTTTCTCCGATTCTTTGGCTTCCTGAATGTTCCTCATAGCTTTATCCTGCCTTCCTCTCTAACTTAACTACAGCTCATGCCACTAAGACCATGGCTCCAAAATTTTCAGCAGCTGCTCCTACACTTCGCCAAACCCTATTCAACTTTGACCTCTAAAAACACCACTCCAAATTCACCCGGAACTGCCCCTATTTTCCCATCTCTACATCCTTTATATCTCAAATATTCTCCCATTTCCCCTGTCCTCTTTCTTGCTTAATTTGGTCTTCCCTTGAACATTTTACAAGCTTTATTAATTTTTGCTTCCTACAACATAGGTACGTGTTTGCCCCTTCCATTCCCCTTTTGAGAGCTAATACAGCACAACTTATCACAATTTTCTCCCACTTGCATTTCTATTGAAGAAGACTCCACGTATAACTTCAACATACCATGCTTCCATAGTAAGTGAAAGCTTACAACTCCAATAAACCGATAAAAGTCTTGCTAGTGACAAACCGACAAGTTCCAGTCAACATCTGGAAAGTTAAAATCCCACATTATAAGACATTTTGATTTACAGGCCCTCTATTTCTCTGCACAATTGCTCAATATACTCATTAGGCCTATAACACACACCTAATCTCATTTTCCTTTTCCAGTGTTTATGTCACACCAAAGTGACTCAACATTGTATGGCCCACCGTCAATTGGTTGCACTTACTTAGATATTGTTTCTTAACTAACAGCATAACCCCTCCTCCCTTCCTGTCTATCCTTTATCTATTTTACTCCCCAAATTCCAATTCTGCAGAACTTATATCTGTGACACATCTGATATAACAAAAATATGCACATTTGATGTCTTGTCCGGCACTTAAAACTCATCAAATTCATTAACCATACTCCTAGCATTGGTGTGCATGCAAGTATACATGCACCTGTTTCTACACTTAGTTACCCTAACACATCCCATGTATTTACTTGTTCTATGACTCCCAGCAGTCCTGGATATCTCCAGCACCTTTCTTTCCAGGCTGCTGCTTATTCTAATAGAAGCATTGCAACAATCACTTTTGCCTCTGCCTGCAGCCACTATTAACCTTTTAATCTATGTATCCCCCAAGCTAGCAGTTTTCCAACCCACCTAACACTACCTCAATAGCATCAGCAAATATTCTTGCCCCTTTCTATTTAAGCGTATCCCATCACTGTAGAAGCAGTCTCTCCTGTTAGCAAGCACAGAACACACTGATAAAAATCCTACACTGTGAGCTTTGCACAATCTCTCCAGGGCCAAACTGATCGACAAGGCTCTCCCCATGTACTTGCTCCTGTCGTGCCTGGGAAGAATTGCTAACACTTTCGACATTCAAACCTAATTCGCCACTTTTTTTCAACATTGACCTGTACGTGTTCAATAAATCTGCAATCTCTTACTCTGATTGTCATTAGTTCCGGGTACAACAATATCTTTTATAGTTAAATTTAACCAGACTAAAATTCAGAATATGTTTTTGAAAGAAATTCATTAATTCTTACACCGTATCGGAATTATGAAAATCTCCACTCAAATATTTTTATGCAAATAGCTTTTGCACATATTTCTCATTACAACAGTATCCTTTAAAAACTATTAATATACTTAGATATTTCTACAACATATGAGTGAATGTATGGG
Organism: Mastigoproctus giganteus; assembly: GCF_048544385.1. Lineage (NCBI taxonomy): Eukaryota > Metazoa > Arthropoda > Arachnida > Uropygi > Thelyphonidae > Mastigoproctus > Mastigoproctus giganteus. The sequence goes on from NC_143588.1 coordinate 109,251,448, forward strand.
TCAGACTGATTGCATTATCTCATATAATGCTAAAATAATGAATAATACAAAGATGTTTATTTATTTAAATTAATGTACATTCGAGGTTGCTTATGACAAGTTTCACTTGGGATCGATGCCATATTCCTGAAGTTAAGCCATGCATTACCAGGTTTGGCCATTTTCAAATTTACTTTGCCTTATTTTCACTTTTTTTTTTTTAAAATGTGGTTAATAACAAGTGGAGAAATATATGACATTTAGATCTCTTTACAAATTTCACAAATTATTTCTTATGAATATAAACCATGAAATCTGATTTTTGATTGAATTCTGAAAAATAAATGCCTTGTCACATACTGCATTTCAGATATGAGAGTTTCCCTGAGAGTTAGTTTTTAAAAATTAGTAACAAGTTTGCCCCATATTTCAAAAGTGAATGGGGTATGACATAACAGATGCCATTACTGCTGGGTGTGAACTAACAGATTCTGATTCATATGACCTATTTGTAAAAATGCCTTCAGATGTGAACTTGCAGGTGTCATTTTACTTGATTACTTGAACATGAAAAAGCTTTACCGCATGTTTCACAAGAGAATGGTCTTTTCCTGTGCATGAACAGAGATACTTTTCAAATCACTTGTGAAAAATGCCATTCCACAAATTTCACAAGATAATGGTTTTTTCATGAATGTGAAGTAGAAAATGTCTTTTAAGACTTCTTGAATATGAAAAAGCTTTACTTCATGTTTCCCAAGAGAATGGTCTTTCCTGTGTGTGAACTAATAGATGTTGTTTCAAATGACCTGACTGTGAAAATGACTTGCCACATATCTCACAAGAGAATGGTTTTTCTTGAGTGTGAACTATAAAATGTCATTTAAGTCTACTTGAACATGAAAAAGCTATACATGTTTCACAAGAGAATGGTTTTTTCTGTGTGTGAACTAACAGATGCTGTTTCAAATAACGTAACTGTAAAAATGCCTTCTCACATACTTCACAAGTGAAGCATTTTTCCTCAGTGTGAACTAACAAATGTTGTTTCAAATGACATGACAGTGAAAATGCATTACCACATATTTCACAAGAGAATGGTTTTACATGTGCATGAACTAAGAGATGTTCTTTCAAACTACCTGACTGCAAAAAGGCTTTATGACATACTTCACAGGTGAAGGGTTTTCCTGACTGTGAACTAACAGATGTTGTTTCAAATGACCTGATCGTGAAAATGCCTCACCACATATTTCACAAGAGAATAGTTTTTCTTGAGTGTGAACTAGAAAATGTTTTTTAAGACTACTTGAACATGGAAAAGTTTTACCGCATGTTTCACAACAGAATGGTTTTTCCTGAGTGTGAACTAGCAGATGTCGTTTCAAATTACCTGAATATGAAAATACCTTACCACATACTACACAAGTGAAGGATTTTTTGCCAGAGTGAACTAACAGATGTTGTTTCAATTGACCTGATTGTGAAAATGCCTTGCCACATATTTCACAAGAGAATAGTTTTTCCTGTGCGTGAACTAACAAATGTTGTTTCAAATGACCTGAATGTAAAAATGCCTTACCACATACTTCACAAGTGAAGGATTTTTTGCCAGTGTGAACTAACAGATGTTGTTTCAAATGACCTGATCGTGAAAATGCCTTGCCACATATTTCACAAGAGAATGGTTTTTCCTTTGCGTGAACTAACAGATGCTGTTTCAAGTTATCTGAATGTGAAAATGCCTTACCACATACTTCACAAATGAAGGGTTTTTCCTGAGTGTGACCTAACAGATGTCGTTTCAAATGACCTGATTGTGAAAATGCCTTACCACATACTTCACAAGAGAATAGTTTTTCCTGTGCATGAACTAACAGATGTTGTTTTAATTTACTTGAATATGAAAATGCCTTACCACATACTTCACAAGAGAATAGTTTTTCCTGTGTATGAACTAACAGATGTTGTTTTAATTTACTTGAATATGAAAATGCCTTACAACATACTACACAAGTGAAGGATTTTTCTCCAGTGTGAACTAACAGATGTTGTTTCAATTGACCTGATCGTGAAAATGCCTCGCCACATATTTCACAAGAGAATAGTTTTTCCTGTGCGTGAACTAACAGATGTTGTTTCAAATTACCTGAATGTGAAAATGCCTTACCACATACTTCACAAATGAAGGATTTTTCACCAGTGTGAACAAACAGATGTTGTTTCAAATGACCTGATCGTGAAAATGCCTTGCCACATATTTCACAAGAGAATGGTTTTTCCTGTGTATGAACTAACAGATGCTGTTTCAAATTATGTGAATGTGAAAATGCCTTACCACATACTTCACAAATGAAGGGTTTTTCCCGAGTGTGAACTAACAAATGTCGTTTCAAATGACTTGATTGTGAAAATGCCTTACCACACATTTCACAAGAGAATGGTATTTTCTGTGTGTGAGTTATCAGATGTTTTTTCAATATATCTGACTGAGACAATCCTTTACCACATAATTTTTCCGAAAATAGGTTTTCCTTTGTGTGAACTAAGAGATGTCCTTTCAATATAGCTGAGTGGGAAAATGCCTTGCCACATATTTTACAAGCGAAGGATTTCTTGCGATTGTGAATTATTAAGTGCCGTTTCAAATTAAACATGTTGGAAAATGACTTGCCACATATTTCACAAGGAAAACTTCTTTCTTGACTATGAATTGATGTCTTTGTAGGTACTGTGATCTTGAAAATATTCTGCGACATATTTCACAAATGATCAGCTTCTCCTCTCCTGTTTGTGAACATAAATGTTGTTTTAAGGCACCTGATCTTGTAAATGCATTATCATAAAATCTACAAGAAAAGGATTTCTTCAGAGTATGAAGTGACAAGTTTACTTCTGGCTAACTTGGATGTATCTCAACTTAAATCCTACCTTTGAAAATGATCTGGATACTGTGAAATTTATCTCTTTTTATACAGAATTATTTGAAGGAATGAATTCCGTAATTCTGTTTTGCAATATCTTTTAAAGTAATGGAGCTTCGCTTGCTTTTAAACTGAGATACTGAATATTCCTGTGCTTCTGTTATTTTGTGTTCTTTTAAACATTTTTCTCATCACTTGCATTTGATGGCATCCTTTGGCTGTGGAGCTGTGATTAAATTCGTAGTCAATGGTGACATACAAATTTAACTACACTGACTTCCATCTTAACTGCATATTTAATTTAATCTCCTTGCTGAATCTGAAAAAAAAAAAAAAAAAAAAAAGTTAAGAGAATATAAAACACAATTCCTATATAATGTAAACATCTTTCCATCTTAGTTGCAATATCAAACGTGAAATTAAGGAGCCATACTATATTTATTGAAATATATGCTTGTTCACATTTACATATTCAACCCCTGATAGAGGTTGTGAAAAGAATAGTACATGACAGTAATGGCACATGAATAACACCTCCAAACAGATTTTTAATGGCCAGTGGATGATATAGATTTCTTATTGTAAATCCATCCTTTGTGTGTGTGTGTGTGTGTGTGTGTGTGTGTGTGTGTGTGTGTGTATTTAAATAATGACAAAAAGTTAAAATATAATAAAATAAATAAATAAATATTGAGGTTTCATTAGAGGCAGCAACATGCACATCCTCCATATATCCAATATTTCAAAATAAAATAAAATATAATAATAAAATAAAACATAGGCCAGTAGTATGGCAAAGACTGTAGAGCGAAATAATATAATTATTTTTATAATATATAATTATAACCGAAAATAATATAATTATTTTGGCCTATTTTTATGTTAATTTTCACTCTACAGTCTTTGCCATACTAGTGGCCTACATTTTATTTTATTTTATGTTATTTTGAAATATTGGATATATATATATATATATATATATATATATATATATATATATATATACACACACACACACACACACACGACTCTGACAAAGGTATATGCAAACCTCTCTTAACATACTGAATGGCGCAAATAAGACATAAGTAATGTAGGAATAGGTTTAAATATTGTATAAACAATACAACTGATATCAGAAACAAGCATAATAATCTGTGGGAAGGAGCTCAGAAAGAATTTAAAAGTGGCTTAAATCATTGCATGCCATATCAGAAATCTCTTTATGCATTTTCACATGTTTAACATATTCACTGCATCAACATTAATTAGGGTTCCCAAAGTGCTGTGCCAGCCATAATGTATACATGCATTAAGTATAGCACCCAATGTGCAAACACACATGTGGGTTTGCTTGATTCTCTCGACACACTGATTGAATTCTGTACTATTAGAATCAACAATTTGTATGTTTCTAGCTTGGAACACATTTTTAATTTTTTTTTTTTTCTTGTGTTAAGGTTAGTTTATGTACATAGAAATAACCTTAGAAATAAATTGAAATAACCTTTCAATAAAATTTTGAGTTTTCTTCTGATTTATTGTTCACTCCAAAAAAGTGTTCAATTTTAGTTATTAATTACAGACGTTTACTTTTTCACTATTTACAAATTTTTGGAAGGTTATCTTTCTGAAAATTATTTTATTTATTTTTTTGTTAGTTGTTGGCGCATCAGCTTCTGTGGCCATAATGCACTCCAAAAGTTTTTGCATTTACTCTGATTCAAGCCCAAGGTGGGATTCGAACCCCCAATCTTTTGGTTACCAGGCTGGCACTTTACCCGACCCTGCTAGCCCTTTCAGCTCTGAAAATTATAGCACACTGAATGGGTGCTCTCAAATATATAGGTGACAGCAAATATGTTATAATTGCAGAGTCAATGATAACTGATATAGCGAAAATGTGGAAGCAAACCTCAGACGTAGTCAGGTAAGCCAATAAAACTGGTGAATAGTAATTATTGGTGCACAAAGGTAGTGTTAAGTTAAATGAAATAACATAACTGAAAAATGTTATTGTCTAATTCCAGATGACTATAGGAGCATCTACCAATAAATGTAGCGTATAGGTTAGTTGCAGTTGAGTTACAAAACCCTGTGTTAGTGCATAACACAGGGTTTTGTAACTCAACTGCAACTGATAATTCTCACATCACACTAGCATGCTGGTATGAGTAGTCCAGTTTCCTTTCATAAGATGCAAGGAAACTAGGGTTTTGCTATCAGCCAAAAATGCCCTCTGTGACAGACTAACTGGCAAGATATATCGCTATCTGCCACTCGCTTGGAGAGGTCTGAATCCAATTTATGTTGACAACTGGAGGAATTTCTAAGGTCCTCTTCATTCAAAGCTGTAGTTAGCTCATCTCTAATATGGGACGTATATTTTCACTAATGAATTTTTCTGGGTTTTTCCGAATTCACAAGAAAATCAGCAAATGAACACACATCACATTTCAATACATGCAATTACAGTTAAGAGTGCATGCTTGATTTCTCTTAGTTGTTACATAAATAACAACTTAGTTGCACATTCAGTTGTTGAAATCAATGTTTATTATTGGCCAAAAAATTTTTCTGTATAACCTGTATCCATTTTAATTATGCCCTCTCAACTGCCAGGATGTATTTATCCAGCTGCTCCTTAACACTTTTTACTTTTTCCCTTTTTCTTTTTTTTATTTAAATCCGAAAACAAAAGATATTTGAATAGCACTTCGAATATCTGAAATTCGAATATCCGTTTCTGAGTTGAAGCATCAGAAGATAATTGTTGGATTACACTCAAAATTTAGATTATAATTTTCAGGAAATAATTGTGAAAGGAGCTCTTTCCAAAAAACAAAAGTTGAAGGAATAAATGAGAAAGAAGAAAAGTTGGCTCTGAGTTTTAAGCTGGACAGTAAGATGCTGCTGACTGGTTGTAGCAAGTGTTCAGACTGGTATGGAAGAGAGAGAGGCAAAATTATAGAAGCAAATTCAGAAGAACAATGCCTCTGGAAGTACCTATATAAAAGGCATGCAGTAGAAACAGAGTGAGTACGGGGAAAAAGTTTGGTTTCAAAGTGAATTTCTACCATCGGTGAGATGCCACTGGAATTTTCAAAAACCTGAAGAAAAGGCTTTGTTATTGTTCAATCACTGCCCACCTCATCCATCAGTTGACGTACTGAAATCAAAAGATGGCACAATCTGTGTCACGTTTGTGTCAAAGAACACAATGCACTAATTCAGTCCATGTATCAGGGCATTATTTGATCGATCAACACTTACTATCAACATGAGCTACTTGCTGGAATTTTAAATTTGGGAAGTCGAGTTTTTCTGACTTTTGCAGATTGCAAGGATGGAATTCTGTTCCACCAACCAAATACCCGCTGGCTAAATGCAAATTTCCGCACATCTTTCCTACATCTGTCTTTCCTCAATTTGAAAATATGCCCTCTCAGGTGATTATTATGAGCAAGAGGAAGAATCCCATCAGCATTCTGCATGCTCAAACCATTCAAGGCTTTATATACCTCTGTCAGATCACCTCGCTGGTGCCTAGTCTCCAGACACTAATTCGCAAAACTTAAGCCTTTCTTCGTAATAGCAACACTTTGTTTCATTCACTAATCTTGTTGCCCGCCTCTGTACTCGTTCCTGCAGCTCTACATCCTTCTTGAAATAAGGCCTCCAGACCTGTATACATTACTCAAGGTGTGGCCTGACCATTGCTTTATACAAGGGAATAATCACCACCTTCTCCCTGCTAGAAAAATTCTTGTATATCATTGACAAGACACTATAAGCTATACTTGCAGCCCATCTGCACTGCTCAGAGAATTTCATATCTGCCTGTACAATTACCCCCAGGTCCTTTTCATTCTCTACCACCATCATTTTAGTACCACAGAGTTGATACATTGCTCTGGGGTTGCCGTTTCCCATATGTAGTATTTTACATTTGTCACTGTTAAACTTCATTTTCCACCTCTCAACCTTTCGAGATACGGTTGCAGCAGCATAGCTTTAGTAGTGTCCTTAACAACCCTGCCAACCTTGTATCTTCTGCAAACTTGGACATTAAGCTTGATATACCATCATCAATATTATTTATAAATACAGAACACAATAATGGACCCAACACTGAACCCTGAGGGATGACACTAATAACAACAGTCCACGATGAGCAGTGTCCATTGATTACCACTCTGTCTTCTCACTCTCAACCACCCCTTTTCCCATAGCAGTAATTTGCCCCCAATGCCACACTGCTCCAATTTTTTCAGCAGTCTTCCATGTGCAACAGTATCAAAAGCCTTTGATACTGTTGCACATGTTGCACGATGAGCAGTGTCCATTTATTACCACTCTGTCTTCTCCCTATTAACCACCCCTTTATCCATAGCAGCAATTTGCCTCCAAATGCCACGCTGCTCCAATTTTTTCAGCAGTCTTCAATGTGCAACAGTATCAAAAGCCTTTCTAAGATCCAAGTATATAATATCAAAGTTATTCCCTGCATCCAGTTCTCTTGTGACTGCATCATAGTATCCAATCAAATTGGTCAAGGAAGACTTCCCCTTAACAAAACCATGCTGTGGCCGAGCTATAAATGAAGTCTTGTCTAGATGATCCTGCAGTGCTTCTTTAACCAGTGACTCCATTAATTTTCCTGGAACAGAAGTTAAACTCACAGGTCTATAATTACTTGTGTCAGCCTTTGTTCCTCCTTTGTGGATTGGAGTCACATTTGCACATCTCCAGTCTGTGGGTACCACCCCTGAGTCCAAGGAAGCTCTCATAATTATGGCTACGGATTTGCTTACTTCCTTTGTTGCCTCCTTTAATATAACTGGATAGATCCCAACCACCCAATGTGCCTTTCTTGTGTTTATCTTCAACAATTTCTCCTCCATTTTACTCTCAGTTATTACAAGATAATACAGCTTACTGCCAGAGTTGAAAACACCTCTGGTATTCCCCTTGCTGTATAACTCCTCATGTGTGAATGTCGATGCAAAATATTCCTTTACTTTATTAGCTACCTGAGAAGGATCATCAACAGTTGAACCATCGATATCAAGTGGAACAATCTGATTCATCCCCTTTCTTCTAGAGTTTACATAAGTAAAGAACTCTTTGGTGTTTTTCTTTGCATCCTTTGCCAAAGATTTCTCGTAATCTGCCTTTGCCTGCCTAACCTCCTTTGTAACTTGGTTACAGATCAACATATCTATCTTAGGCTTCTCTGTCATGTGTTAATTCATATGTATCCCATGCATTTTTCTTCACTGCCATATGTCTCATTAGTTCATCTGACATCCATTTAGGTCTAATTCTTGATCAATATTTCTTAGTTTGCATGTAAAGCCTAGTATCATCCAAGATAAGTTCTTTGAATGCTTCCCACTTTGAATTTTCTGTTGGTAACATCATCAGTTGGTCCCACTATATAGAATTTAAATACTGTTTCAGACCATTGTAGTCACCTTTACGAAAGCAATAACCCCTGATGGTAGTTACCTCTTTGAGTAAATCCCACTTCAGCACACTGTGTTCACTGCCACCTAGTGGTTCCTTCATCTGCAGATTCCTAATGCACGAAGAATCACTACTGATAATCAGATCAAGAATATTACTACCTGCAGTTGCGTCCCGAATATGCTGAGGTAGAAAGCAGTCATCCAATAAATCCACAAAAGGCTTGCTAGTGTGAGTGACTAACATACAAATTCCAGTCAATATCTGGGAAATTAAAAACCCCTATTATAAGACTCTCTGATTTACTGGCCCACTCCATTTCCCTGTACAGTTTATTATACTCATCAGAGTCATTAGGCCTATAGCACACTCCTACTCTCAATTTTGATCTCCCAATGCTTATGTCACAACAAACTGACTGGACACTGCACTGTCAGCAATGTCGACTGGCTTCACTACCATGAATTTTATTTGTTGCTTAACTAATAGCTTTACCCCCCCTCTGTTCCTATTGTGTCTAACCTTTCTGTACACACTGTGCTCCCCAGGTTCCAGTTCTGCATTCCTTATATCTCTGTGACACCACGTCTCTGATATTCCAACAATACCTGCCTTTGATGTTTTGGGCAATAACTCAAATTCATCAAATTTATTTACAAATATTCCTAGCACTGGGGTACACGCAAGTATACATGCATCTGTTCCTATTCTTAGCTACCAGCAGTCTTATAGCTCTCCGCAGTCTCTGACATACGCTGCATCTTGTTTTCCAGCCTGCTGCTCATTCCAATAGTAGCAGTGCAAAAATTGCTTTCACCTCTGCCAGTGGCTACTGTTAATCTTTTAGTCCTCGTATCCCCTCCCAAGCTAGCGGTTTTCTGACACACCAAACACTGCCTCGATAGCATCAGCAAATATTCTTGCACCCTTTCTATTTAAGTGTATCCCATCCCTGTAGAAGCAGTCTCTCCTGTTAACAGGTACAGACCAGGCTGAAAAAAATTCTACCCCTTGAGCCTTGCACAGTATTTCCAGGGCCGAACTGATCATCAAGGCTCTCATCATTACTGTACATCAATTTGTACAGTAGACTTCCATGTGGAACCATATTAACAGCTTTCCTGAAATCCAAGTATCTGATATCAAGATTATTTTTGACATTTAATTGGGCTACTGTACTGTACAAATCATAGCATCCAATCAAATTGGTCCGACAAGACCTCCCTTTAACAAACCCACGATGTGTTTTAACTATTACTGCAGTCTTGTTTCGATGACCTTGCAATGCTTTAACCAGTGGCTACATTATTTTCCCTTGAAGACAAGTTAAACTAACAGTACTACAGTTAGTTTGTTCACCTTTTGAATCCCCTTTGTGAACTGGTGATACATTTGCAGACCTCTAGTCCATGGGGATATCCCCTGCGTCCAAGAAAGCACTCATAATCATTTTCTAAAGGTTTTGAATAAATCCTCAAGTGTGAATGTAGATGCAAAATACTCATTCAGTTTATCAGCTACCTGAGCATGATCATCAATAGTCAAACCATCTGTGTTAAGTTAACAGGAGAAACTGCTTCTACAGGGATAGGATACACTTCAATAGAAAGGGTTCAAGAATATTTGGTGATGCTATCGAGGCTGTGTTAGGTGGGTCAGAAAAGGCAGAAGTGAAAGTGATTCTTGCACCGCTTCTATTGGAATGAGCAGATGCCTAAAAAACAAGATGCAGGATATTTCAGAGACTGCTGGGAGTCATTGCAGTACAAGTAAACACATGGGTTGTGTTAGGGTAGCTAAGAATAGAAACAGGTGCATGTACACTTGCGTGTATACCAATGCTAGGAGTTTGGTAAATAAATTTGATGAAGGCGGATATTGTTGGGATATCAGAGACGTGGTGTCACACAGATATAAGGAATGCAGAACTGGAATTTGGGGAGTACAACGTCTACAGAAAGGATAGACAGGATAGGAAGGGAGGAGGGGTCATGCTATTAGTTAAGAAACACAAAATCCAAGGAAGTGAAGCCAGTTGACATAGCTGGACAGTACAGTGTCCAGTCAGTTTGGTGTGACATAAGCATTGGGAGATCAAAATTGAGAGTAGGAGTGTGCTATTGGCCTAATGACTCTGATGAGTATAATAAGAAACTGTAAAGGGAAATAGAGGGCCAGTACATCAGAGAGTCTTATAATGGGGGATTTTAATTTCCCAGATATTGACTGGAATTTGTGGGTTGGTCACTCACACACTAGCAAGGCTTTTGTGGATTTATGGGATGATTGTTTTCTACATTGGCATGTTCGGGAGGCAACTAGAGGCAGTAATACTCTTGATTTGATTACCAGTAGTGATTCTTCATTCATTAAGAATGTGCAGATAAAGGAACCACTAGGTGGCAGTGATCACAGTGTGCTGAAGTGGGATTTACTCAAAGAGGTAACTACCATCACGGGTAAAGGGAAGGGTTATTGCTTTCGTAAAGGCAACGACGATGGTCTGAGACAGTATCTAAATCCTATACAGTGGGACGAACTGAAGATGTTACCAACAATAAATTCAAAATGGAAAGCATTCAAAGAACTTATCTTGGAAGCTACTAGGCTTTACATACAAACTAAGAAATATTGTTCAAGGTTTAGGCCTAAATGGATGCCAGATGAACAAATGAGACATATGGCAGTGAAGAAAAATGGATGGGATACATATAAATTGACACAGAAGCCTATGAGAGATACAAGTTGATCTGTAACCAAGTTTCAAAGGAGGTTAGGCAGGCAGATTACGAGAAATCTTTGGCAAGGGATGCAAAGAAAAACAGCAAAGAGTTCTTTACTTATGTAAACTCTAGAAGGAAGGGGATGAATCAGATTGGTCCACTTGATATCGATGGGTCAACTGTTGATGATCCTGCTCAGGTAGCCAACAAACTAAATGAATATTTTGCATCGACATTCACACATGAGGAGTTATTTAGCGAGGAGAAAGTCAGAGGTGTATTCAACTCTGGCAGTAAGCTAGAGAATCTTGTAATAACTGAGAGTAAAGTGGAGGAGAAATTGTTGAAGATAAACACATGAAAAGCACCGGGGTGGATGGGATCTATCCAGTTATATTAAAGGAGGCAGCAAAGGAAGTAAGCAAATCGTTAGCCATAATTATGAGAGCTTCCTTGGACTCAGGGGAGGTACCCACAGACTGGAGATGTGCAAATGTGACCCCAATTCACGAAGGAGGATCTAAGGCTGACACAAGTAATTATAGACCTGTGAGTTTAACTTCTGTTCCAGGAAAATTAATGGAGGCACTAGTTAAAGAAGCACTGCAGGATCATTTAGACAAGACTTCAGCTATAGCTCGGACAAAGCATGGTTTTGTTAAGGGGAAAGTCATGCCTGACCAATTTGATTTTATACTATGATGCAGTCACAAAGGAACTGGATGCAGGGAATAACTTTGATATTATATACTTGGATCTTAGAAAGGCTTTTGATACTGTTGCACATGGAAGACTGCTGCACAAATTGGAGCAGTGTAGCACTGGAGGCAAATTGCTGTTGTGGATAAAGGGGTGGCTGAGGGGGAGAAGACAGAGAGTGGTAATCAATGGACACTGCTCGTCGTGGACTAATGTTATTAGTGGAGTCCCTCAGGACTCAGTGTTGGGTCCATTATTGTTTTCTGTATTCATAAATGATATTCATGAGGGTATATCAAGCTTAATGTCGAAGTTTGCAGACGATACAAAGGTAGGCAGGGTTGTCAAGGACACTACTGACACTATGCTGCTGCAACAGGATGTGGAAAGGTTCAGCAGATGGGCTGGGAGGTGGCAAATGAAGTTTAACATTGACAAATGTAAAGTACTACACATGGGAAACAGCAACCCCAGAGCAACGTATCAACTCTGTGGTACTACACTGACAGTGGTAGAGAATGAAAGGGAACTGGGTGTGGTTGTGCAGGCAGATATGAAGTTCTCTGAGCAGTGCAGACAGGCTGCAAGAGTAGCTCATGGTGTATTGTCAATGATATATAGGAATTTTTCTAGCAGGGATAAGGAGGTGATTATTCCCTTGTATAAGGCAATGGTTAGGCCACATCTTGAGTACTGTATACAGGTCTGGAGGCCTCATTTCAAGAAGGATGTAGAGCTGCTGGAACGGGTACAGAGAAGGGCAACAAGATTAGTGAATGGAACAAAGGGGTGCTCTTACGAAGAAAGGCTCAAGTTTTGCAAATTACAGTGTCTGGAGACTAGGCACCAGCGAGGTGATCTGATAGAGGTGTATAAAGCATTGAATGGTTTGAGCATGCTCAATGCTGATGGGATTCTTCCTCTCGCTCAGAATAATCACCTGAGAGGGCATAAATTCAAATTGAAGAAAGACAGATGTAGGATAGATGTGCGGAAATTTGCCTTTAGCCAGCGGGTGGTTGGTTGGTGGAACAGACTTCCATCCCTTGTCGTGGAAGTTGATAGCCTAAATAAGTTTAAGGCTCAGCTGGACAGGTATTTTGAACGAACAGAGGGGTGAAGCGGAAGTGTTTTTTTTTTTTTTTTTTGGCTGATGCTGCATAAGCTTGCTTTCTTGCATCAAATGCCTCTACTAATGCTGATGCTAAATAATCTGCTAATCAAACATTAACATCACGTGACATTTCTAACAGTGAAGTTCATTACACGGGTGACACGCGTGCCAGATGTTTCCGTATGTTCAGGAGAACACGTGACAATGGGCGAAGTCAGCACCCGTCAATCACTGCCGTGTCGGCGAGTGTTGAGAGGGTGCACCAAATTTTTGACTCAGTCCGCCTCTGTTATCAATATTGCTTTCCTTTTTCCCTCTGAATCTGTAGTGTCTTCACCACCTCACTAGCTGACATTCTACTAATGCACATTTCTGGAGGTCACTACCATAAAACAATAAAAACAATTTCCAGTTGCGTTCCTGCTAGTGGAATCTGCTATAAACTGGTAGTAAACTCGATCTAATTGCATTTGCGATAATACCGATAGCTGGAATTTTACGTTATTATGGTGAAATGCGTTTCCCATTCACTGATAAAAAAAAAACATAAATACATTTTCGAAATCTTCTCTTCATTCCTATCGTGTTTAGTGCAGGTGGGTTGATTCCGGTCCGACTGCCATTTCTTGTAAACACAAAGGCGAATCGTGCATAAGCGAATTCGGTTCGTGTTATATACGATATCGTTCCTCTATTTATAAATCGTGTATCATCGAACTCGTGTAGGGTAAACACGTATTTTACGAGGCCTGACTGTATCTGACATTCACCTATTCAGCAAATAACAAATGGATCTCTTCTTTAAACTTACCTATCGCAGTATTTATCCAACAACTCATCGCTCGAAATATTGTCAAAATCTTCAACGCACTGACCATGTATTTGCGCTCGGATTCCTTTAAGTTCGCATTAAACTTCCCGTACAAAAAAAAAAATAATAATAAAATAAATAAGTATATAAGATAAATATTTGTAAAGAAAACACTGAAAAACAAACCACACACATCAAGCAATAAAAATGAACAATTTAAGTCGATTATACTCTCAAAACAGGGTGGCCAACTCGTAATAATGAACAGACACGAAACTATGTTAAAAAAAAAATCACCATATTTCTTTCTTTTTTTCCTCACAGATTTTCTGGTGATGTACTGTACACACAGCTTCAATTAACCGCTATCTCCTTAATAACTAGGAAACTGCACTATCCTATTTATTTTCTAATATTTTTCCCTTTAAATTATTTGTTACTCTTATTCAAGTGTCACTTTCATAAGTTTGAACAGATTGCCAAACTGACATACAGACCTTTCTCTGTTTTTTTCTTTAACAGAACCATTCGTTCTTTGGCAGGGGGTTGTTCCTAGCTGAACCTTTCCTTTCCTTAGTACGACGGAGGTGCTTATCTCTAGAATGCCTCTTATAAGTTTTGCAGCAAAAAATTCTCCTTCTCTTATATAGTATGGCTTATTCGATCTTCGTGTTTTACCATTTCAGTGAATGGGTGTCTAATTAGTTTTATCGTATAGTTGACAGGGGATAACTTTTTCACGATTCTAAATGGGCCAAGAGAATATTTATTCTATCTCTTGTTCTTCTTCTTCCCTGAGCTTTGAAGTAGTACCCAGACTCCAAATAGGAATGGCTTATACTTTCTGCTCATATTGAACCTCTCTCTACTACTCTTGCTAGGCTCTCTACTGGTTTCTCTTGAGAGTTATCTAGCTGTCTCAAATTTTTATAGAGTCTTTTTAAAAGCAGAAACCCAAGATACTCCATTTTATCAGTGTTCACTTTAGGATCTGAAGCAAAACTTAACCGATCCCTATTAGCAAAAAAAAAAAAAAAGGAGAGCTTATCCTTTACATTCTTGTGTACGCTTGTGCTAATTAAGAAAAGTGCAGAGGACAACTAATCATTCCAATATGTTCCTTTTCTCTACTAGGTCTGCCAAATCCCTTTTGATGACCGATTCAATCTGTCGCAAAGGCCGTTCGGTTTTGATCTGTAGGGCACTGTACTCTGTTTTTTAACCTGCAACAACATACCTCACAGTTATATCATCAATTCTTATTGGACATTTGTTCCTCTATCCATCATCATCAGCTATTTTCAATTCCCTGCAGGATGAAGACCTCTATCCGTTACTTTCCAGTTCCTTTTATTTTGTGCCAGAAGCCTAGTTATCCTTTTTCGGACCCAGAGACAGAGAACATGTTCGGGCTCCTATTTAATTAATGAAAATTGCAAAAATACACCCAAAGGGCCTGAACCTGGATGCCTGCCTACATGGCAGTTACGCCACTGTTTTGTTTACTCGTTATCCATTTACTACCCACAAACTCATGAAATTCATTTGTCCATCTTCTTCGTTGTATTCCAGGTTTTCTTCCAGCTCTTATTGGGTCATTCTGTTATTCTTTTAGTCCATCTGTCATCATGTCTTCGAGCTATGTGTCCTGCCCAAGACCATTTTAGTTCTTTAGTTTTAATAAGAATGTCCTTTACTTGAGTTCGCTGCCTAATCCATGTGTTTCTCTTCTTATCTAACAGTTTGATTCCCAATATAATTCGTTCCATTATTCGCTGTGTCGTTCTCAGCTTCTCTTTCATTCTTTTGGTGAGTGTCCGATTTTTACTTTCATGAGTTATGCTGGGGAGTATCCATTGGTTCATTATTTTACGTTTCAGACAAATTGGGATATTGCTCCTCAGTAGGTGACTATATTTCCGAAATGCTATCATTCCAAAATTTATTTTTCTCTTGACTTCCAGCCATTTACCATTATTACAGCTAATGAATTGTCCCGTATAAGTATTTGAATCGAAATTTTCAATTACTATTCCTTCAATTATTATATGCTTTTCTGTGGAATAATTGTTTATCATTACTTTTGTTTCAGTCATATTCATCTTTAGTTCAAAATCCTTACTAGGTGTACATAACTGATTAAGATTTTCCTCTATTTCTTTGGGATCGTGGCTTATGATCACAATGTCAACTGCAAATCTTAAATGGTTTAGGTACTCTCCATTCACATTGACATCTATCTGCGGACAGTCTAATCTTCTGAAAACTACCTCATGGGCAACAGTAAACAACTTGCAAGACCGGCGGAATTACTTAACACCTACAAGTCACTGTTGAAAAAAAGCCGTGAATTAGGGTTGAATTTGAAAGTGTCTGCAATTCTGCCCAGACACGATAGGAGGGAGCTTATGATGAGAGCCTTGTCAATCAATTCGGCCCTGGAAAGACTGTGCAGGGCTCAAGGTTTAGAATTTTTTTCAGCCTGGTCTGTACTTGTTAACAGGAGAGAATGCTTCTACAGGGAGGGGATACACTTAAATAGAAAGGGTGCAAGAATATTTGCTGATTCTATCGAGGCAGTGTTAGGTGGGTCGGAAAATTGCCAACTTGGGGGGAGATACAAGGATTAATAGATTAAAATTAGCCACTGGTAGAGATGAAAGTGATTCTTGCACTGCTTCTATTGGAATGAGCAGCAGCATGGAAAACAAGATGCAGGGTATTTCAGCGACTGCCGGGAGCCATTACGTACAAGTAAACACATGGGTTGTGTTAGGGTAGCTAAGAATAGGAACGGGTGCATGTATACTTATACTTGCGTGAACACCAATGCTTCTAGTTTGGTAAATAAATTTGATGAATTTTAGGTATTGTTCAATACATCAAAGCCATTTATTTGTTATTTGGTTTTTTTTTTTTTTTTTAGGAGCATTAGCAACTGAGGCCATATTGCTGCGGGGATATGCAGTGGTCATTCCCTGACCTTTCCGCATCCTCTGTACTTGGTGGTCAAGGGCTCGAAACCAGGTCTAATCAAGAAGAATGTGCTGCTCCTGCAGATCTGGCTACGGAGACGCCCATCAAAGGCAGATATTGTTGAGATATCAGAGACGTGGTGTCACACAGATATAAGGAATGCAGAACTGGAATTTTGGCAGTACACTGTGTACTGCAAGGACACACAGAATAGGAAGAAAGGAGGGGTTATGCTATTAGTTAAGAAACATAAAATCCAAGGTAGTGAAGCCAGTCGACATCGCTGTACAGTGCAGTGTCGAGTCAGTTTGGTGTGACGTAAGCATTGGGAGATAAAAATTGACAGTAGGAGTGTGTTATAGGATTAATGACTCTGATAACTATAATACACTGTATAGGGAAATAGAATGGGCCAGTAAATAAGAGAGAGTCTTATAATGGGGGATTTTAATTTTCCAGATATTGACTGGAATTTGTGAGTTGATCACTCGAACTCTAGCAGGGCTTTGTGGATTATTTGTGTGATCGTTTTCTACCTCAGCATGTTCAGCAGAGAACTGGAGGGAGAAATACTCTTGATATGATTATCAGTAGTGAATCTTCATGCATTAAAAACCTGTAGATAAAGGAACCACCAGGTAGCAGTGATCACTGGGTGCTGAAGTGGGATTTATTTAAAGAGGTCACTACCATCAGGGGTAAAGGGAAATGTTTTTGCTTTCGTAAAGGCGACTACGATTGTCTGAGACAGAATTTAAATTCTATACAGTGGGACCAACTGATCATGTTACTGAAAGCAAATTCAAAATGGGAAGCATTCAAAGAACTTATCTTGGAAGCAACTAGGCTTTAGATATCAAATAAGAAATATTGTTCAAGTTTTAGGCCTAAATGGCAGTCAGATGAACTAATGAGACATATAGCAGAGAAGAAAAATGCATGGGATACATATAAATTAATGGGTGAGAGGGAAGCCTATAATAGATATAACCTGATCTGTAATCAAGTCACAAAGGAGATTAGGCAGGCAAAGGCAGATTATGAGAAATCCTTGGCAAAGGATGGAAAGTAAATCAGAAAAGAGTTCCTTATCCGTGTAAACTCTAGAAGGAAAGGGATGAATCATATTGGTTCACTGGATATTGATGATTCAACTGTTGATGGTCCTGCCATTTGGCTAACAAACAAAACGAGTGTTTTACATCTACATTCACACATGAGGAATTATTCAGGAAGGGGAATGGCAGAGGTGAAGTGAACTCTGGCAGTGAGCTAGATGATTTTTTAAGGTGAAGTGAAGGGTAAAATGGAGAAGATATTGTTGAGGATAAACATAAAAAAGGCATCCGGAGTGGATGGGATCTATCCAATTATATAAAAGCAGGCAGCAAAGGAAGTACGCAAACACTTAGTTTTAATTATGAAAGCCTCTTTGGACTCAGTGGAGGTACCCATAGACTGGAGTTGTGCAAATATGACCCCAATTCACAAAGGAGGATCAAAGGCTGTCACAAGAAATTATAATCCTGTGAGTTTAACTTTTGTTCGAAGAAAATTAATGGAGTCACTGGTTAAAGAAGCACGGCAGGATCATCTAGACAAGACTTCAGTTATAGCTCGGACACAGCATGATTTTGTTAAGGGAAAGTCTTGCTTGACCAATTTCATTGGATACTATGACGCAGTCACAAAAGAAGTCACAAATGCAGGGAATAACTTTATTATATATTTCAATCCTATAAAGGCTTTTGATACTGTTGTACATGGAAGACTGCTGGACAAATTGGAGCAGTGTGGCACTGGATACAAATTGCTGCTATCGATAAAGGGATTGTTGAGTGGCAGAAGAGAGTGAGTAATCAATGGACACTGCTCATCGTGAACTAATGTTATTAGGATAGTCCCTCGGGGTTCAGTGTTGAGTCCATTGTAGTTTTCTGTATTTAAAAATGATATTGATGATTGTATATCAAGCTTAAATCCAAGTTTGCGGAAGACAAAAAGTTGGCAGGGTTGTTAAGGACACTACTGACAGTATGCTGATGCAACAGGATATGGAAAGGTTGAGCAGATGGGCTCGTGGCCAATGAAGTTTAATATTGACAAATGTAAAGTACTACATATGGAAAAAAGTAACCCCAGAACAAAGTATCAATTGTGTAGTACTACACTGATAGTGGTAGAGAATAAAAAGGATCTGGCGTAATTGTGCAGGCAGATATGAAGTTTTCTGAGCAGTGCAGACGGGCTGCAAGAGTAGCTCATGGTGTCTTGTCAATGATATACAGGAATTTTTCTAGCAGGGATAAGGAGGTGATTATTCCCATTATTCCCTTGTATAAGGCAATGGTCATGCCACACCTTGAGTACTGTTTGCAGGTCTGGAGGCCTCATTTCAGAGGATGTAGGGCTGTGTACAGAACGTGTATAGTACTGTGTGTGGAACGTGTACAGAGAAGGGCAACAAGGTTAGTGAACGGAATAAAGGGTTGCTCTTACGAAGAAAGGCTCAAGTTTTGCAAATTGCAGTGCCTGGAGACTAGGCACCGGCGATGTGATCTGATAGAGGTGTATAAAATCTTGAATGGTTTGAGCATGATTAATGCTGATGGAATTCTGCCTCTTGCTCAGAACAATCACATGAGAGGGCATAAATTCAAATTGAGGAAAGACAGATGTAGGATACATGTCCGGAAATTTGCCTTTAGCCAGCGGATGGTTGGTTGGCGGAACAGACTTCCATCCCTTGTTGTGGAAGTTGATAGCCTAAATAAATTTAAGGCTCAGCTGGACAGGTAGTTCGAACGAACGAAGGTGTGAAGTGGAAGTTTTTTTTTGGCTGATGCTGCATAAGCTTGCTTTCTTGCATCATATGCCTCTACTAATGCTAATATTCCAATTCACAGTTTCTCTTTCCTTTTCCAGCTCTAGTATCGTATCTTCACCGATGAGCAATCTTATGGTGTAACAGGGCAAGTTCAGTTTCGGTGCATGCCAACGTAGTCGTACCCACAGATTCGTAGCACCCTTTATTTGCACTCTGATCCTCTTGCTGCCCGAAAATGGGTGAGCGAGAGCCGCAAGGACTCAGGGCCATTTATTTCATCGTGATATCATATGTTGGAAGTTTTGGTCTTTTGCTCTTCACCCTGAGCACGTGTCTTCAAGCGAACCACTCTCCACGTTCATTGCCACCTAATTGACGTAACAGGGCTTACCATCAAGAAGGTGTGCATGAGTGGATTTTAGGAAGGTAGGCCACCGGACTTCTAAATCTTCTGCAATAGAAAGATATTGGATCCATGAGTGTTTTAGACTGATTGTCTGATAACACACAGAATGCCTGTTCGCCTATCCACGAGGATGAAATGACTGCATCCCTAGCTACACAATATCTTTTAAAAACACTTCCGCAGTTGATTTTGCTTACTGTTCCTGCAAAGGGAAAGCTTCAGGATATATGGTAAACATATCAGTCCCCGAGAAAATATACCTCTTTCCATGTGGTGTAACAGGTAGTGGTCCAACAATATATACTGAAATCGCTTTTAATGATTGCACTGGATCTAAGTGAAGCTGCAACGAATTTTTCTGTTGAATGTCGCTCTAATTTGGCACTCGCGGCAGGTTTTACAATAGTGTTTTACAACGCTATCCATATTCTTACACAGATAGCGCGCCCTATCGTTTTGTGATAACCTAGGTGGCT
Organism: Mastigoproctus giganteus; assembly: GCF_048544385.1. Taxonomy (NCBI): domain Eukaryota; kingdom Metazoa; phylum Arthropoda; class Arachnida; order Uropygi; family Thelyphonidae; genus Mastigoproctus; species Mastigoproctus giganteus. The sequence continues at coordinate 109,271,852 of NC_143588.1, forward strand.
GCTAATTTTCTCGAAAGAGTTTCAACACCTTATGCTTCATCGTAGAAGTCACCATAATGCTCCTAGTATGGAAAAAATGGGATAGGCGAAGACATCTTCGCTTAACCCATTTTTTCCATACTACAACACTTTTCGAATTTAAAATATAGCTACCATCGTTATCTTAGCATGTACTGCATTCCTATTTGCCACTAAATCAAAAAAAAAAAAAAAAAAACACTAACTTCTCTATCCGGTCGTTATGGCCAATTAGAAAATTCCATACACTCTGCTGCCACTTTATTAGGTACACCCCTGCTGTGCACACAAATGGTTCGTTCCACAACACTGCAAGTCACATGACCACAATTTGGATATAAATGCAGTAGAACAACCTTTCTAGTATTAGCTAAGTGTACAAACCGTACCAAGAATGGTGAAATTGAGTGATCTAACGAACTTCGAACTTGGCATGGTAGTAGATTCAAGACGTGCTGGACAATGCAACTCTGAAACGGCAGTTCTCCTGAACTTTTCACGCACCAGTGTTTAAAGGGCGTATCGAGAATAGCACAAGGAACAGAAAACATCCTCTCAACGGCACCCCTCTGGAAGAAAATCGGTTGTTGTTCAAACAGGTCGGAGTAGGATGGCTAGAATTGTGTAAGCAATCAGACCGGCCACAATGTTGCCCACGTCAGAATACAACCTTGGTGCGCAGAACAAAATATTGCAACGGACCACTAGTCGCATTCTGTCTCGAAAGGGCTACAACAGCTGACGGCCATATAGCGTACCTTTGTTATCAATGAAGAACAAGACAGCACGCCTCCTGTGGGCCCAACAACACGAGCATTGGACTATCGAGGATTGGAAAACAGTTGCTTGGTCTGACGAGTCGACGTTCCTGGTGCATCATGTTGTTGCTAATGCGCCAATAAAACCCAACAACAACAAACCCAGCATCATGTTGATGGAAGTCTCAGAATTTTGCAAAAACAACAGGAATCCATGGACCCTTAATGTCTGACTACTGTGCAAAATGGTGGGGAAAGTGTTATGATGTGGGGAATGTTTTCTTGGCACATCGTTAGGTCCATTGATACCCATAGGTTCATGTCTGAATTTCACTTCGTACTTAAACATAGTTGCTGACCAAGTGCATCCATTCATGTTGACAGTTTATCCTCAGTCAGATGGTTACTTCCAGCAGGATAATGATCCAGCTCACAAATCCCGAATCACTATGCAATGGTTCCAGGAACATGACAATGACTTTTCTTTGCTCCAAAATCCCGCTCAGTCCACGGATTTTAATACTATTGAACATTTTTCGGATGAGCTGGAAAGGACTGTTCGCTGCGGGCTTACTCCTCCGTCGAATCTCATGGAACTGCGTGACACACTCATGTCTGTATGGTACTCCATTCCTGCACAACGTTTTCAGCATCTTGTTCAATCCATGACTAGACGAATTCAGGCTGTTTTCCAGGCTAAAGGAGGTACGACGCGCTACTAGGTAGGTGTACCTATTAAAGTGGCAGCACACTATTTATTCACATTACAAATCAGTAATATTATTTGTTTCAGATACTATTTAAATTCAAACTTAATACATCAAATTTTCTAGATGAAGTTTTTGTCTACACACCCAGCATAAATTAACCTTTATCTACTTCCTTATTAAGAAACTACACTAACCTATTTAATTTTCTTTAAGTTATTTGATACTCTTATCAATCAAGTATCACACTCATAAGTTGAACAGATTGCCAAACTGTCATACACACATTTCTCTGTTTTTAAACACCATTCGTTCCTTTGGAATGGGAGTTCTTCCGACTAGACATTTCCTTTCCTTTCCTTTCTTCATTATCGCAAAGGCGCCGATTACTGGATTGACCCAATAGAATTCTTGCCCTGTTGTTTATACATATTTTCAGTGGAAGAAAGCCTTCGAATAGTTGGCTAGCGCAATTCCTAAATTATTTTTCTCCTTTGATTAATTATCTCCTTCGTTTCCTAGAACAATTTTCCAGTATCTCGTTTAGAAACACGAACGCATTACACCACCCTATTGCTCCCATTACTCCTCCAAACTATCTTACTTCTACTAGCAACATAATGCTGGACTAAGAGAATGACTCCAAAGACATCATGTTCTCTGGTGGAGTCCCCAGCTAACGATTTTAAGAAGACGCGTTCATAGGGTAAGGAAACGATATCACAGACGACGCTCTTGTCCTCGCAACGAAGTACAAAGACTCAGAAATGAATACAGAACCATAAAACATCGGTTTAATCATGAAATCTGAAATGAAAAAATTTGCTGCTCAGCAGTCTTTCCTCTCCACCTTGGGCAAATCGGACTCGTGGGGACTACTCACTTAGCAGAGATAAATTGCCAACCAATGATCTATATCTCCATACTTACTTAACTATTCTGAAACCAGGACATGGCATGATACTGTCACCAGGATTTTGCATACCTTTTCTCTCAAGATGATCAGTCAATTCTCTTCCACTAAAGCCATCACTGTTAACTCAACAAAAGCTTGAAGCAGTCTTAAATAAAATCAATTTCCAAAAATGTTCCGGACCTGACTTGCTGGAGAAGGCTGTCATTAAGAGGTTCGGAGAAACTTATCCTAACATCCTTTTAAATCTCTTCAACAAACGTCTTCTCTGCGGTACTTTTCTCCAACTCTTGAAGAGTGCCCTAGTCAAGCTATTAAAAAACCAAACAAATCGCCATCAGATCCCAGTTTTCTGCCCCAATTCCCTGAAACCGAATTTGGAAAAACTCTGCGAACGACTGGTCTTCCTAAGAATCTATGATCTCTTCCAAGCTCAAGATATCTTTTCACCTCACCAGTATGGATTCGTTAAGGGCAAGTCCAGTGAAGATGCACTTATTGCGTTAAAAAATTACATCCAGAATCTGCCATCTTCATTGGCTTCGAGGATGCTAATGACTCCCTCTGGTGAGAGAGCGCCCTCCCAAGTCTTCGGAACATCTCATGCTCTTCTCAGTTGTATAAAGTTATCCAAGCCTACTTTGATCGTAGATTTATACAGGTTATTTCAAAAATCTGCAGCATAACACGAACTGTAGGTTTTTTAGTAACCTGCAGTCGGGTTACATGGCTATTCAGACATTTTGATTTTGCTTCTCCATTCGCATATGCGATGAACTTGTCATTGTCTTCTCTGGCAGTTCCAAGCAACAAATTCAAGAAAGAGCCTCTCCAGTCTTAAAGGATGTCATCGAATGGGTAACTGCCAACAAACTTAAAATTTCCCCATCGAAAACCCAGCTCATTTTTAAAGGTAAACTAAATATTCATCATCCTCCTACCTTGAAAATAGCTAACCAGCAAATACCATATATCAAGCAGTTAAAACACCTTGGTCTGATCGTTGATGATAGACTCAATTTTACTCTCCACGTAAACCACCTAATAGATAATGTCAAGAAATTTACTATGACTATTGTTCAGATTACAAGAACTGAGTGAGGTTTTGGAAACAGAGTTCTCTTATATTACAAGACAGTATTCATATCTATTGCAATCTATGGTGCTCCGATTTGGTATGACAGAATTAAGACCGTCAAACTGAAATCAAAACTACGTTCCTTGCAAAGGTCCATGATTCTTAAAATGCTCCGTGCCTGCAGAACTTTCTCAACTGAGGCCCTACAAGTAATAGCTGGAGTACCACCTCTGGACTTCCACATTTTACATCGTGCCTTCTGTTTCTATCAAAAACACCAAACCTCCATGGAATTCTGTGGAATACAGAATGATGTTCTTGCAGACACCAAAGTGAAAAAATCCGGATTTGGTCTGATTTATTAAAAATTTGGCAAGATCTTTGGTGTGACAACCCATAAAAACAGAACTACAGATAAATTTATACTAGATGTCCTTCACCGCCAACAATAAAAATTCCCTATGGTTCTCTCCAAACCTATACACCTCATTAATTCTAACGGGACATGGCTCTTTTAACTTCGACCTCTTACAGTTCGGAATAAGCAATACCGATTGTTCCCTTTGTCTCCAACTGGAACCACCTGTTCCATCACTGCCCTTTTTATGCTAACCTACGGAAATCCCTACCATACCGTATAAACACCTTCTCACCTGGCAACGAAAAACATCTAGTTGAATCTGCCTCACTTATATTTTTATTCTATGGAATACAGAATGTGTTCTTGCAGACACCCAAGTGAAAAAATCCGGATTTGGTCTGATTTATTAAAAATTTGGCAAGATCTTTGGTGTGACCACCCATAAAAACAGAACTACAGATAAATTTATACTAGATGTCCTTCATCGCCAACAATAAATTCCCTATGGTTCTCTCCAAACCTATACACCTCATTTATTCTAACGGGACATGGCTCTTTTAACTTCGAAGTCTTACAGTTCAGAATAAGCAATACCGATTCTTCCCTTTGTCTCCAACTGGAACTACCTGTTCCATCACTGCGCTTTTTATGCTAACCTACGGGAATCCCTACCATACCGTATAAACACCTTCTCACCTGGCAACGAAAAACATCTAGTTGAATCTGCCTCACACCTTGGAATGCTACAATTTGCTCGATTTATTTACTAGAAGAAAACTTCTTTTGGCCAATCCTGCTTCAGCTCCACCTCCTGTGGTGCCTCTAGCACCTTCAATAATGTCAGCCTCAAAATGAGTGGTGTTTTACAAAGTTAAAACATTGTCACCTTGATTAGCTTTCAGAAGATAATCTTTTTGAAGATCCGCCCCACATGTATCCAGTTTTTTCTTTTGTCTTTTTATATTTTTATTTCTCCTCAGGCTTGGCCAATCCGATGATTTCTGGCACCCACTTGTACTGCACTGCTTCCAGTGGGTGCAGGATTGGTCCAATATTTATTATTATTATATATTATTTATAATTTTTTTAAATCTTTCTTTAGCTGGTATCCGAGCTGGGCAATTGTGGGTATGCTTTTAGTTGTTGTCAATACACGAAGAATCACTACTGATAATCAGATCAAGAGTATTACTCCCTGTAGTTGCCTCCCAAACATGCGGCTGTAGAAAACAATTAACCAATAAATCCACAAAAGCCTTGCTTGTGTGCAAGTGATCAACCCGCAAATTCCAGTAAATATCTGGGAAATTAAAATCCCCCATTAGAAGGCACTTTGATTTACTGGCCCACTCTACTTTGCTGTACAGTTGTTTATTATACTTATCAAACTCATTAGGCCTATAACAAACTCCTACTCTCACTTTTGCCTACCTCAGTTCTCATATCACACCAAACTGATTCGACACTGCACTGTCCAGCCATGTCAAATGGCTATAATTCCTGGAATTATCTGTTTCTTAATGTACAAGTTAGTGCAAATGCATCATATTAGTACGCAGCTAAACTCTGAATTGGCACAAATATGCAAAGGCGGCATCATTTAAGTTGTGAATACCTTCACAACGAGTTGCCATGATATTGCACAATATGAGCTTTAACTTAAATGATTAGCATTAGCATTAGCATTAGCATTGGCATATGATGCAAGAAAGCAAGCTTATTCAGCATCAGCCAAAAAAAAAAAAAAAAAAACCCACTCCCATTTCACCCCTCCGTTCGTTCGAAATACCTGTCCAGTTGAGCTTTAAATTTGTTTAGGCTATCAACTTCAACAACAAGTGATGGAAGTCGGTTCCACCAACCAACCACCCGCTGGCCAAAGGCAAATTTCCGCACATCTATCCGACATCCGTCCTTCCTCAATTTGAATTTATGCCCTCTGAGGTGATTATTCTGAGAAAGATGAAGAATCCCATTGGCATTGAGCATGCTCAAACCATTCAAAGCCTTATACACCTCTATCAGATCACCTCGCCGGTGCCTAGTCTCCAAACTCTGTAATTTGCAAAACTTAAGCCTTTCTTCGTAAGAGCAACCCTTTGTTCCATTTACTAATCTTGTTGCCCTTCTCTGTACCCGTTCCAGCAGCTCTACATCCTTCTTGAAATGAGGCCTCCAGACCTGTATACAGTACTCAAGATGTGGCCTTACCATTGCCTTATACAAGGGAATAATCACCTCCTTATCCCTGCTAGAAACATTCCTGTATATCATTGACAAGACACCATGAACTACTCTTGCAGCTCGTCTGCACTGCTCAGAGAACTTCATATCTGCCTGCACAATTACCCCCAGGTCCTTTTCATTCTCCACCACTGTCAGTGTAGTACCGCAGAGTTGATACATTGCTCTGGGGTTACTGTTTCCCATATGCAGCACTTTACATTTGTCGATGTTAAACCTCATTTGCCACCTCTCAGCCCATCTGTTCAACCTTTCCAGATCCTGTTGCAGCAGCATAGCGTCAGTATTGTCCTTAACGACCCTGCCAACCTTTGTATCATCTGCAAACTTGGACATTAAACTTGATATCCCATCATCAATATCATTCATAAACACCGAAAACAACAACGGGCCCAACACTGAACCTTGAGGAACTCCACTAATAACATTAGTCCACGTTGAGCAGTGTCCATTGATTACCACTCTCTGTCTTCTGCCACTCAACCATCCCCTTATCCATAGCAGCAATTTGCCTCCAATGCCACACTGCTCCAATTTGTGCAGCAGTCTTCCATGTGCAACAGTATCAAAAGCCTTTCTAAGATCCAAATATATAATATCAAAGTTATTCCCTGCATCCAGTTCTTTTGGGACTACATCATAGTATCCAATCAAATTGGTCAGGCAAGACCTGCCCTTAACAAAACCATGCTGCGTCTGAGCTATAACTGAATTCTTGTCTAGATGATCCTGCAGTGCTTCTTTAACCAGTGCCTCCATTAATTTACCTGGAACAGAAGTTAAACTAACAGGTCTATAATTACTTGTGTCAGCCTTTGATCCTCCTTTGTGAATTGGGGTTACATTTGCACATCTCCAGTCTATGGGTACCTCCCCTGAGTCCAAAGAAGCTCTCATAATTATGGCTAGGGGTTTGCATACTTCCTTTGCTGCCTCCTTTAATATAACTGGATAGATCCCATCCACCCCAGGTGCCTTTTTTATGTTTATCGTCAACAATCTCTCCTCCACTTTCCTCTCAGTTATTACAAAATCATCCAGCTCACTGCCAATGTTTACTTTACCTACATCATTCTCTTTCCTGAATAACTCCTCATGCGTGAATGTAGATGCAAAATACTCGTTTAGATTGTTAGCCACCTGAGCAGGATCCTCAACTGTTGAACCATCAATATCCAGTGGACCAATCTGATTCATCCCTTTCCTTTTCGAGTTCAAGTATGTAAAGAACTCTTTTCTGTTTTTCTTTGCATCCTTTGCCAAGGATTTTTCATAGTCTGCCTTTGCCTGCCTAATCTCCTTTGTGACTTGGTTACAGACCAACTTATATCTATCATAGGCTTCCATGTCACCCATTAATTTGTATGTATCCCATGCATTTTTCTTCTCTGCCACATGTCTCATTAGTTCATCTGACAACCATTTAGGCCTAAACCTTGAACAATATTTCTTAGTTGGTATGTTGGTATGATGCCGCCTATGGAAAAGTATTTTCAAAACTTTAGTGTTTTAAATACTTGAAAGCATCTAAATAATTTAAAGTATTTTAGATATGCTCCAAGTACTGTACTTAAACGTACATAAATATTTAAAATACTTTTTTTTTCTAAAAGATACTAAATATTTTTCAAAATTATTTTTAATTTTAAATACAAGATACTGAAAATAAAAGTACTTAAGTTGCTAAATACTTTTTATGTTACATTATCCATATCTTCTTATATGTAAAATAAAGTTTCTATTTTCATATTACTGCCTTTTATTTTCAGGCTGTATATAAAAAAATTCAAATTCCAAACAAATACTTCTGTGCAACAATTTTTTTGTCAGATATTGTTTAATATTTTTTCATTAATATTTTAAAACTCTTTCTTACAACGTAATAGAATTTTGTGGACCTCTTTTATTGTTCTTATTTAAGTATTAACTGCATGAAATAAAAAACTACCTTTCGGTATATAATTTTTTATACTTAGAACGGTCATTAGGGCAGCGAACCGATTGTTAAATTATTTGAATCTCACCACTGGGTGTAGAGCTGCTGGAACAAGGAGGTAGTCTTACCAAGAATGCCTTCAGTACTTCAAATTGCAGCGTCTGGAGACAACGAACCTGCGAGGTGAGCTGATTGATATATTTAAGGCTTTGAATGGATTGAGCAAGCTCAATACCGATGGGATTCTTCCTAGATGTAGGGATATATAAACTTGCTTTAATACGAGGGAGATAAGTTCTCTATTCCATACCACTGTATAAGGTAAATGCCGCTCAAAAAGTATGGAATTGGTTTGGTTTTCTTCGGTCATTGACTTACTTGAGACATGGGTTATTATTATTATTACAATTAGTTAGTTGCTCCATTCATTGTCCTTGCAATGTTTTAAATTGCAAGACTTGCAAAAGCTTCCCTCACTCCGTATGTGCACTTTCTCCCATCTTATTAGCTTTCTTTACTATGCGAAAGTCTTGGCACTATACAGAAAATGAGTTCCGGTGGTATCAGATCATAAAAATTAGACTTACATTATTTACACCCCATAGTCGCTGTACCTTTTCAAAAGTAAATGCCAAGATCCGTTGCTCTCGGGATTAGCACAGTCGGTAGAATAAGTCTTCCCCACACCGGATGGGAAAAGGTCTGAGTTCAAATATCTCGTCGAAGTACACATTTTCCACAATGTGGCTGAGTGACTACGATCTCAGGCGAGGGTAGCACAGTTTTTATTCTCGCAACTCTGCTTTTCGCCCGGCAAACAGAAAATCGACCACACAACCAATGCAATTTATAATGTACATAATGAGAAAATGAGGTCTTGGTCGCTCATGCGACTAAAACTCAACAGCAACCCAAGATCCATTAAGTAATTACTAAGCTCAATCTTCTGAAGCTTATCGGCTTCAGCCAGATAATGTGATGATGTCAGTGGCACTGTACAATGAAACAAAAAAATAAAATAAATAACTGTAAATGGATTGCATATGTGACCTAAACCCTTTTTCAGGTCCGGAGGCAAAGAACATGTTCGGGCCCCTACTTAATTAATGAAAATTGCAAAAACAGGAGGCAGCCAAAGACGCCGTACCCCTAAAGGGCCCGGGACAGGAGGCAATTGCCTTGCCTGCCTATATGCTAGCTAGGCCACTGGGCAGAAGTGAAAGTTAAGTAGGTTGTTATAATGAAAGTCAATCGACACACTCTTATTACTGAATTCTACCGTACTCCGTTTGCAGATATGTGTTTCACTTCCTATAACAAACTTGGTAGAAAATAATGTGTGTGTATTATTTAAGCTAAATTCACATCAAAATTAACTTCAGAATATTCAAAAAGAAGCATGCTTTAGCATAAGTATTGGCATGTGATTCAAGAAAACAAGCTTAAAAGGCATTAGACAAAACACAAAAACACTTCCCATTTCATCTATCTATTCCCTCAAGAGTTTGCATAGTTCTTCTTTGAATTTATTTAAGATACGAACTTCTAAAAGAACAGGTGGAAGTTTGTTCCAGCAGTCAATCACTCGCTGACTAAACGCAAATGAATTTATGACCCTTCATGTGCTTAACCTCATGAGGAAGAATTCCATCAGTATTGAGCTTACTCAAGCCATCCGAAGCCTTAAACAACTCAGTAAGATGATCATGCAGCTGCCTAGTCTCCAGACGGTGCAATTTGCAAAGCAGAAGTTAAGAGCACACATTTCTCCCTCTCAGCAATATTATTGCTCTTCTCTGTACTCGTTCCAGCAGCTGTACATCCTTCCTAAAATGAGGTCTCCGAACCAGTATGCAGTACTCAAGATGTGTCCTGACCATTGACTCATAGCACAATACAAATCAACGAATAGAACCCTGGGATGCTCCATTAAAAACATTAGTCCACGAAAACCAGTGTCCATTGATAACTACGCTCTATCTTCTCCCACAATCATTTCTTTATCCATTGCAGCAACTTTCCCTTAATGCCAGTGCTCCAATTTGCACAGCAGTCTTTTATGTACAACAGTATCAAAAGCTTTCCTAAAATCAAAGTATTTGATATGAAAATTATTTTTTCGCATCGTTTATTTGTGATTATATCATAGAATCCAATCAAATTGGTCACACAAGATTTTCTCTTAACAAACCATGCTCTGTCTGAAGTAAGTGCAGTCTTGTTTAGATGATGCTGCGCTACTTTTTTTTAACGAGTGACTGCATTATTTTCCGTGGAACAGAAATTAAACTAATAGGTCAGTATTTACTCGTTTAACTCTAATTCCCCTTTGTGAAATAAGCATACATTCGCACATCTTCAGCCAGCAGTGACCTCCCCTCAATCCAAGGATGCTCATAATTATGGCTAAGAGTTTGCTTACTTCCTTTGCTGCCTCCCTTAATATTATCGAATAGGCCCAGCCAGCCCCAAATGCCTTTCTTATATTAAACTTCAACAATTTTTCTTTCGCTTGGTTCTCATTTTATATCAAAATCATTTTGCTCCCAGTTAGAGTTTATTACTATTATTATTATTATTATTATTAATAGCCATATGGTGCAAGGAAGCCTGAGGATTATGCCGCACCGGCCAAAAAAAAAAAATTTCCCTATTACACTGAGAAAGAGAGCGAGAGAGAGAAGTAGAAAGGAATCATCAAGAAAGAGAAGAATGATGATATCCAGCTCAGGACACTGGGGTTGCCAAGCCCATATTCACCAGATATTATCGGTGTTCTTCCAAGTGCGAGTCCAAGCATAAACTCAATGACAACTACTCATATCTCCTTATCCTCAGTCCTGCTCTTTATCTGCCCGTATCCGCCATCCCTGAATTTTAGGTGTGTCGGAAAACTTATAGATTAATAGTAGCTGCTAGCAGAGGTGAAAGTGATTCTTGCACTGCTTCTATTGGAATGAGCAGAAGCCTGGAAAACAAGATGCAGGAGATTTCAGAGACTGCTGGGAGTCATTGTGGTACAAATAAACACATGGGTTATGTTAGGGTAGCTAAGAATAGGAACAGATGCATGTATACTTGCGTGAACACCAATGCTAGGAGTATAGTTAATACATTTGATGAGCTTGAAGTGCTAGTCAAGACATCAAAGGCAGATATTGTTGGGATATCACAGACGTGGTGTCACACAGATATAAGCAGTGCAGAATTGGATTTGAGGAGTACAATGTCTACAGAAAGTTTAGATGGGGTAGAAAGGGAGGGGGGGGGTTATACTGTTAGATAAGAAAAAAAATCTAACGAAGTGCATCCAGTTGACATGGGTGGACAGTGCAATGTTAAGTCAGTTTGGTTTGACATAAACATTGAGAAAGGGAAAAAGCCTCTGTCGTCGACTTCCCTACAGAATTCCTCATGCGTGAATGTAGATGCAAAATATTCGTTCACTTTGTTACCTACATCAGCAGGATCATCAACAGTCGGACCATCGGTATCAAGTGGACCAATCTGATTCATCCCCTTCCTTCTAGAGTTTATATAAGTAAAGAAGTCTTTGCACCCTTTAACAAAGATTTCTGTTAATCTGCCTTCGCTTGTCTGAACTCCTTTTGTGACTTGATTATAGACTAGTTTATATATTTCTTAGTTGTTAATATTATTATTATTATTAGCCATATAGTGAAAGGAAGCCTGAGGTTTATGCTGCACCAGCCAAAAAAAAAAAAAAAAAAAAAAATCTGAATTACCCTGAGAGTGAGAAGGGAAGGGAAGGGAATCTCGAAGGTCATCGATGTACTCGAACTCAAATTACAGTTGGTTAGTTAGCTTTATCATTCACTTGCTTTTAACAAACGTCCACTTCCTAATCCCTTATCAGCTTCGTTTTCTGCTAGTCCAGTGGTTTTCGGAATTTTTTTAATAATGGCACCCCTAAGTCATTTATTTTATTTTGCGACACACCTACTCAATTTTCTGCCTGTTAGATCCGATTCTCTCTCTGTATATATATATATAAAATATTAAAAAATATGTTATATGATAGTTATTACAATAATATAATTATAAAAATTACATTTCATAATACAAATTATATATATGCAGTATATAATTTTATTCTTTATATAGAGCTAATAAGTAAACATCAATTATAGATCACCACAAAATTAACAAGATAATGTACACCTTTTTATAAGGAAATAAACATATAAATTAAAAAAATATATAACAAGTTTACGTGGTAATCCTGGAATGTTGTTGTGGCACTCTGGTTGAAAACCACTGTGCAGCTAGTCAAATGTAAAGTATATAAGTGTCACACAGGAGATAAGCTTCAGTGATTAAACTATTAAAAATCTACATTAAACATTCGTTAAATTAAATGTTCATTAAATTAAACACTAGAATATGGTCGTCAATCATTAAGTGGTATTATTAAAAGAATCGTTGAAGTTCAATGAATAAACTCCCTTAGACAATTACATTTTCATGCCAATCACCTAACTCAGTCTTCATCCGACATCATTAATTGGATACACTGGAGATAGAAAATACATATGTACTCGAACGTACTAACACTAAGAATTACTTCAGAATTATCTGATATTCACGTGGACCACTATATAAAGTGTCAATTCATATTTTTTTCTTGATATTGAGCTTCACCCTTTGTCGTTAACTCTTTTGATAGAGAGAGAGAGAGAGAGAGAAAAATGAATACTTGTTTAAAGATGCTTGGGTATGGTGAGAATTTTCCCCTACATGTACCAAAAATGTTTTGTCTTACCACAGGAGAGCTTGGAAGATGGTGTGAAGAGGAGCACGAGCTTCTTCTCGTGCTTCTCTTGATCTCGTTCCACTTAATGACCTTATTAGAGATTGGAAAACACACACTAAGAATTACGAAAAAGAAATGATTATTACAGTGAATGTACTGACACACCTAAATAACAAGTAATTTTCTTATGGATATTCCTGGATTACTTTGAGAACAACTTTTCGATGCAGCTAAAACACGTGTAATTTCTGCTCAGTTTAACTTAAATTAATAGTGCACTGCTTCAATAGAGATTAACTGCACTAGTAAAAGCATTGTCATTTACCAATAATAGAAATAAGGACCTACATTAGAAGAAAGGGGAGAGGGGAACTACACTAACAAAACAGAACACACACAAAAAAAAAAAAAAAACGTGGTGTAATTTGTATGGCGTATGATCCCCTACAACTGCTAAACAGGCCTGACAGTGGTGAACCATTCTGGATATATGGGTGCCTATAAGATTTTCTAGCAACAAATCTAGTTCTTCCACCAGACAAAACAGAGAAGTATATATGGTTCGAAGCAACGAAAATAGAAGGCAAAAAGTAAATCAGACTGCAATGTAAGACAGAAGTGCGATTACTAACACTTCTTTACTACTGTATACACATACACTGAATTATGACCACCCTTATGAAAACTATGCTACCCGTTGACCACGTGAGGTACGAGTGCAGAGTTAGCGACCAACGTAGCAAAGATAAGGTGTCAGTGGTTCAGTAGGCAGTAAAATTCCGAGTGATGTGTATAAGGAAGGATTTATTGGACTTTGATAAAGGACAGATTGTGGGTGCTTGACGAGCTGGTGCCTCGATTTCCTAAACGGCTGAACTGGTGGGGTGGTTGAAAGCCGCCGTAGTTAGAGTGAACCAGGACAGGTGTCAAAATGGTCAAACAACGACCTGCGACAAAACTGAAAAGGTCAGCGAAGTTATTTTTTTATTATTATTATTATTATCAGTTTAATTCTCTTAGAACACCCAGCTACAGCCACTGGCTAGGGGGTGATCATACATATACAACTATGTTACAAAATGTCATACAATTAGGTGCATAGGCGTAAAAGACTCGCCTGGTGCAAAGAGCATGCAAGTTGGACGTTAGAAGACTGGAAGAAGTTATGTTGGTTGGATGAGTCATGTTATTAACTCCACACCATGGATAGTCGGGTACGAATTTGGCGTCAACATCATGAGGCTCTTGATCCATCATACATGGTATCAAAAGTGCAGCCTGGTGGAGGCAGTTGTATAGTATGGGGAATGCTTGACTGGCAGGAACTTGTACCCCTGGTGCATGTTGAACAACGTATCAGCGTTCTCCACTATCAACTGCTTGCTGACTGTGTACACCTCGCTAAGTTACATTTTTTTCCCCCGAATGTCGATAGTGTCTTCCAAGATGACAATGCGCCAAGCCATCTAGCACTTGTTGTGCAGGAATGGCTTTGAGGAATACAGTTCTGACTTCGGGCATATATATTGCCCTCCGAACTCCGCTGATATCAATCCCGTAGAGCATTTGTAGGACACTGTGTGTGTGTGTGTGTGTGTGTGTATACTGTGTCAGGGTGGTTCCCAGGCAAAAGCCCATCTCCACCTAAATAGTTTTACAACAGAAAATCTGTAAATTGGACCTGAAAAATAAAAAGATAGCTAAGAAATAAGAAGAGTAAAACCTAATTTTGAAAAGAAAAAGGAGGGAGAAAATTACATTAAGTTCATATACTAAATCTAGTGCATAATAAATAGATTTTCGTATAGGAAAGAATGAAAGTATATATACGAGAGATATGTTTGTGAGTGTAGTATGTTGTTTATGTCAGGTCACTTTGCCATCAGAAACCAGCTGGACTTTTCAACTACAATCTGATGCCCGTCCCCGGCACGAGGAGCCGGACCTGCTACTACATTAAAAGCTGGAGCGCCAAAGCGCAATTCAACACTCAACAGAGAAAGTGCAATACTGTTGAGTGCCAGCTGTCCAGACTTGGGCCGCCCAAACCCAAGAACTGAACAAAAAAAAAAAAAAAAAAACAACCACTAGAGTGGTACATGCCGAGGAACCCCAGACCCGACCAAAGGCTTCCAGGTCTGAAGTTCCCAAGCCCAGATGCAATCATTGAAGATTCTGGTTGTATACGGCCAGTTCAATGTCTGAAAAGTTTCTTATTATACATCTTCTGGAAAACACAGTATTTGCGAACACCTGTAAGGCCTGAAAGTTGTCAACTCCTTGCACCAATGTATGCACATTATCTTCATCAAAATTAGATATTTGTTCTTTCAAAAGATGCCTTTCTACTTTATAGTAAGGACAAGAAAATAATATGTGTTGCCAAGTCTCTATCGCTCCACAAGAACACCATGGATCTGGCTCCAATCCTCTAGAGTGCAATTTATCCCGGATCGAACCGTGTCCTGTCAGCAGAAAACTGGTATACATAGTGGGGCAAAACCACGACGACACTTGCTTAGAGATAGCAAAATCTGCCACTGGAATAATCTTTCTAGTTATCGCTCCCACCTCGGAAGAACTCCATCTGGCTCTCCATATTCCAACCAAACCAGTCCAAATACGAAGTTTCTCCTCCTTAACTGTAGCCGTCAGATTTAAAGACAACCCTAGATATTGGGCAGGGATACCCTTCCTCATCGCGTACATCATTCCTCGGTATACCATGTATAAATCCAGAGGTAACAAGCCAGCTATCACTTGTAGCGCAGCCGTAGACACAGTCCTTGGCGCATTCAAATAGGTCAGCATCATTGATCGCTGCAGCGACATTAACTTACGTTGAGTCCTGATCTTAAGCACAGCCTCCAGCCACACGCCAGCAGCATAGGCGATAACTGGTAGAAAGATCGTTTTGTAATACAAACTCATAGTTGTTTTGCTGAGTCCCCACTCTCGCCTAGAAATTCTTATAACTGAACATATAAACTTCTTTATTTTATCGTTAAGATGTGAAACGTGAAGGTGAAAACCCATCCTGTCGTCCATAATAACTCCTAAATACTTGATATTAGACACAAAGGGAATTTGTTTCCCATCCAACACAACTCTGGGTGGGCGGCGATAATCAAAATGGTTTTTGAACACCATGAATTTGGTTTTAGTAGATGAAATTTTCAATCTGTTCAATGTAGCCCAATTAGAGAGATCCTCCAGGACTTCCTGTATTCTGTGCTCCAGCACGGTTCTAGACCCACCTGGGACCCCCACAATCAAATCGTCAGCATATGCCACTTGTATGCAATTTATAGCTTGAGACTTATTTAACCACTGGTCCAGAACGGCATTCCAAAATATTGGACCCAAAACGGATCCCTGTGGACATCCACGACCTACATATTTACTAAACATCAAGTGCCCTGCACATTCTTTCACCAGTCTGTCACTAAAGTATGAACGTATAACTCCATATAGGTTACTATCACAATCAGACCTTCTCAAAACATTCAAAACGCTCTCCCACCACACAGTGTCAAAAGCACCCTCAAAATCTACAAAGACTACCAAAACATACTTCTCAGGAGAAGACTTCACATAATTAATCAATTTCTGTATCGCCTCCTCGGTTGAATGACCCTTCTTAAAGCCAAACTGAAAATCCGACATAGCATGACCGGCAGTCAAAACCTCAATTATTCTAGGAAGCAATAACCTTTCAAACAGCTTACCCAAGTTAGACAGAAGCGAAATCGGTCTGTAAGCTCGAGGACTCCCACGAGACTTACCCGGCTTATGTAAAATCTTGAGAAGAGCCACCTTCCACGATCTAGGGAATACTCGCTCCAACAAACATTTATTAAACATATTTAACAAAACATCTGGACAAATCTCAAAAAACTTCAATAGTATTTTGTTTTCAATCAAATCCAATCCTGGACATTTTTTAGTGTTCAACCTCTCAATAGCTATACCAAGCTCCAACCTCGAAAACAAACCTATCTCCGACGAGCCGACATATACCAAGTTATTTCGACGTATTCTAGCCTGATCATCTGTATCCAATTTTGGCACATCGTCAGGAAAAAGTTCCCCAACTATCCGCTGAACAGTACTATACCAATCCTCAGTCTCTACCCCGTGTGTCACCACAGTATTGTAGACTTCACCATGGACAAATTTATCCCGTGATAATCTGTAAATCAGACCCCAAGGGTCTGAATTACCCACCTCCTTTACCAATTTCTGCCAACATTCCATCTTGGCGCGAGCAATTTCACTGTGATACTGTCGTCTTAAGGAACGAAAATTTTCAGTAAGAAACTCTACATCCTGTCTAGACAAATGCCTACCTCGCTGCAACAATTTTCTAGCCCTCATCACCCTGGCCCTCAAAGCAGACAATTCTATAGACCACCAAGGTACCGGGACCACTTTAGACTGTTTTCTTTTAGCACAATGTAGCATAGCTTGGAATAAGTGATATTCAACGTGAGCAACCAACTCTTCCGCATTCAAGTAATTTAAAGATAAAACAAAATCTTCATTATATACCGATTTTAAATAATTCCCAAATTTATCCCATTTAACTCTTTCCATAGAAAATCTTCTCAAATTTCCAATACCAAAATTCCTCTTCATAGGGTTAGGAGCAATACAAAAAGTAATAGCGTTATGATCGCTGTTGATCAAATCAGATTGCACATCCCAATTCAATATTCTCTTAGCATACCCAGAAGAAACAACAGTCGTATCTATATTAGACTGTCCGTGACAGGTAGAATAAGTAAAAGGCTTATCAGGCAAATTCTGCACACTTAAATTATGTGATAGAATCAAATCCTCAAAAAGAGATCCACGTGAATCAACAACACCGCTATGCCAAAAATGAGATTTAGCATTCAAATCCGCCGCCAATACCAATCCACCTTCAGCATACCTCGAGCAAATGCTATCCAAATGATACAAACAAACTGATAAGTCCGCCGAAGGAGAACAGTACGCAGAAATCAAACAAAAAGAAAAGTCCTTCAACGCCACCACTTCACACACAATATCTGCAGAACATTCACTAGTAATGACAGTCAACACAATATCCCGATTTAGGACCACAATTGCAGACTTTGGAGGAGCATCCGAAGCAGCAAGAACTCTGCATGATAACGGATATCCCACAATCTTATATACAAGTCCTCCCATTTGGGCCGTATAATAAGGCTCCTGTATGCACAATAAGTCAAACTTTCCCTCAAAAGCAGCAACTCTAATTTCGTCGGCTACAGCACGAGACCGCTGTCCATTTATCTGTAAAACTTTTAATCCTTTACGATAATTTAGTATCTCTGTGTTAGATTGCAAATAATTATTACTACTCATTATATGTTCTTCTATCTGTCATCTCTACAACTCTGATATATTCTGGACATTTACTATCTCGCACCGAATGATCATAACCTCTACCTCTCCTCTTACAGTTAATACATTTAGGGGGACTATCCTTGCTGGGACACTCTGCATAATTATGACCACTATTGGCACAGTGGCCACATGTCACAATATTATGTGAACAACTCTGCGAAGAATGACCATAGCCAAGGCAACGAAAACACTTGCCCACCACAGTAAATTTTCTAAATCGGTGTGATCCAAAGCCCAAAAAGATTCTGTTGTTCTTAAACAGACATTTATAGAGACGTGGACTGAATCCAATGATCCAGTTTATGACATTAGTTCCAGAGCCCGAACTGAAACTTCTTGATTAACCTCCTCCTGAGTGACATTATAATCTTGAAAGTTTTTGTAGTACAAATCCTCCAAAATGTCCTGTTTGGTAAAATCCTTAAGAACTCCATAAATTAAAACAGTTGGATTGGTAAATTTTGGTTTCTCAACCGACAATCCTGCATGTTTAAAGGTTAAATTCTCAGTCATCTTACTTACATCTTCTTGGCAAGTAGTCTCCAAGAGTACTGCTTTATTTCTCAAGAGACGAATACTTTTAATTTTCATGTTTTTGTATTCTTTTTTAATCTCCTCAATCACTGTCGATTTAACACCTTGACTCGAATCAATCTCAGAACCCTCAGTAGGGCGAAAAATAATATTATTAGGATCAGACTGAGATTCAGGAGCTCTACGAGGAGGTCCGCGAGTACTCTCACTATCCCCTGCTGATTTCAACAAAACCTGTTCGTCTGCCACAGACAAACCATCTCCAACAGCCTTTGAAAACGTTTTAGGTCTGGGATTTAAACTCCCAGCCACAGTTTGCGTCTTCACCAAATTATTAAAGAGTTCAACTCGGGTCTCAAGGTCAGCAGAATGAACCTTGAGCCGTTCATTATCTACGAGTAAAGTTGTGGTCACAGCCTCCAAGTCCGCCCAAAAACCCAAGATACGACTAGAAGCAGCTCCCGTGACCCCACAGGATTCAGAAAACAAAAAATCTGTGAGAGCTTTTTTAATTTTAGATACCGCAGAGCAAATTCCCAAGACCTCCAAAACCTGTCCTGAAGCAGGATCATCATCAGATGGGGAACTCAACAAAGACTCCCATCTCTGAACCTCATCCATACCCCGATTCTTTTCAGAAGTAGGCGACTTCGAAGAAGCAACCTTTGCAACTCCCTCAAGCTCCACAGAAGCGGATGGATCCACAATAAGCTTCGTGGGGCAAACAACATTGTCTCTATCTGAATTACTATTTATATCCCTTTCTCCATGAACCACAACCCTAGGAGTCAAGGGAACCTTGCGACCTTTTAATGTTTTGAACACCTCTGGGGACTTAATCAAGGATGACTCCGAATCAGAAGAGGTACCTCCCTCAGAATCATTTTTACTTAGATCCTTCTCAGTAGAAACAGATTTTTTGCGTTTGTTCTTACTCTTGTCACCCTTAGAACTTCCCTTAAGTGATTTGACTACATTTTTACCCTTGTTTCTTAGGGGGTTCTGGTTTATCCCCAGACTCACCAGTAAAAATTCCCTCTGTATCTGAGTCCCGTACAGTCTCACTATTAATTTCTGTGTCCATAATGTATTTAAATTTAAAGAAAACAGTACCAGAAATTTTCCTTAAATTCCAATAAAATCCTCTTCTTCCTGTAATAAAAAATCTTTATTTATGAAATCCTCTTCTTCTTGACTGTCCTGTTATTAATTACACTTACCTCACCTCTAAAGAAAAAAAAATCTGAGTCAATATATATATATTTTCCTATGTTAAGTAATGGATGAAAATCTGCATAAAAGTTTTGATTTTCAATAAACTCCGTTTCTGTATCTCAGCTCCTAATCACCAGATGGAGCTGGAAAAAATTCTAAAAAATAAGTAATCTTCTCAAGACTTATCCTACCAAAGATGAGCTCCTCAACCCCAATAGGTAAGGAGATATTAATTATTAAAGATTTCACAATTTTAGCCCAAAACCAGCCCACAGCAAATCCTATGTTAACCTATGGGAATATTTTTCTCCGTAGGAAATCATTAGATATTCAAATATTTTCCAATATAATTCAGTTAATTTTAGATGAATATCACATATAGATGTCTCTAGGCCTGTTGTGAGATATCCCTGGATACGTAAACAAAGTTTATATCTAGGTAGCCATATTGTCCCATGTAAAGTCTATGGGGCAATGTTAAACCTATGGGAAATTTCACAATGCTGAATGACTAATGCTAACTCTACGGGACTATGTATTACTATAGGAAACACAATCTGGAAACCTGTAAAAAATAAAATCGAGTATATCTTGCCAAAAACACAACCCCTACCTCCAAAACTTAACGCCTGAACTCACCACACTTAATATTTTAACTGAAACCTATTTTCACAATTCAAGGGCCGTTAAAAACGCACAAATAAATCCAAAACACTGGAGCACATTTTTCCATGACTTTAGCACTATACAGCTATCCTCGGTCCCCCCATTTGTAGGACACTGTGGAAAGGCATATCAGATGTCTGGATATGCGCCTACAATGTACCTCCATACGTGCATTGCTGACATTACACACAGCTTGGTTGGCCATACTCCCGAAAGCTTCCGACATCTTGTTGAATCAATGCCACGTCGTATAGCTGCTGTACTGAGGGCAAAAGAAGTATCTCTGAAGTATTAGGTAGGTGGTCATAAGTCAGTGAATATAAATCTGTTCCTATGGGGTGAGGGAGAAGACGCTAGTTTTAAGGGGTGGTAATTGCTGTGTAATGAAAATTCAGGTCTGAGGATGCATCATTACACTGTAGTCATGGCCAGCTCACGTCATCGATATACATAAACAGAAATTACAGTTGGTCAGTTAGCTGTTTCATTCTATAGCCTAGAAACACTTGTTTGTAAGTGCAATCACTACTAATGCTCACTTCGTAATCAGCTTCCTTTTCTGCTAGTTAAAGACGAATTGTATAGGTAACATACAGGAAATGGGTTTTGGTGTTATTAAACAATTAAGATCGATATTAAACATTCGTTAAATTAAAACATTCATTTTAAACACTACAATACAATCGTCAATTTTAAAAGAATCATTAAAGACCAATGAATAAAGATATAAGGGAGTCTATAAGATTGGTGGCAACAAATCATTCTTCCACCAGCACAAACCTTAGCTCACCAATTGACCAAGCAGTTGGCTCTTGGTGTGCAATGCAATGCCACACGTTCGATCGGATTTATGTCTGGTGATAGTGTTGCCCATGGCAGTCGTTAGTTATCTTTTTTCAAGATATTCCTCCACCACTTGAGCTCTACGTGCAGTGGCATTGTTGTGCATGAAAAAAAAAAATCTGGGCCAACCGCACAGAGGATTCTAAGAATCTGTTCTTTACAGTTATGGTACCCAAATCAAAAACATGGAGGGGCATGATCTTCATTCCTTTGATGTTGGAGGGATGCTACTGCATTCCTCGTAGTCTTCAGATAAAATGCCTGAATCAGGATAAAAAACAGGACTCATCAGAGAATAGAACCGTATCCCCCATTTGTCAGAGCTCCAAGACATGTTCATGGCAACAGTTTCGACACTCAGCAGTGTTTTGGGGTTAATTGGGATACAAAATATTTGCTTCCTTGCATAGGGTTCACTTATTTGAGCCTTCTTAACAGTCTGGTTGGAAATGTTTTCACTTGTGGCCATTGGCGCCTCCGTAGCCAGGTGGGAAGGAGCAGCAGTGCGTAGCACACGCTTCTTGATTAGACCGGGGTTCGAGCCCGTCACCACCAAATACGGAGGATGCGGAAAGGTCATTCAGGGAATGACCACCGCATATCCCGGAGCAATATGGCCTTAGTTGCTAATGCTCCTAAAAACCAAATAACAATAACAACAACTTGTGGCCACAGCAACCTCAAGGGACAGTTGATGATAGGACATTGTAGTTGTTAGAGCCAAATAGTAATTTATGTAGCCTGAGAAGACCTTGGCCAGCTCATCTTGTAATGATTCCTGGCTCCTGAAGCTGCTTCATAACAGTAGTGTGTTTGTGGCAAATGGCACTAGGGGTTTCACCCAACTCCACGTAATATACCTTGTCATATGAAACAGTACTGTTGAGGCCAGGTTTAAAGACAGAAAAATGGGCATTACAGGGTAGGCAACCCCAGATCAGTGAGCCAAGCCCATGCCCCACCAGGCAAAGAAAGGAGTGGCAGGGAGGGAAGGGGCTGTCTCCTACCCCCACCAAGGAAGAGAAGATAGAACCACACAAGTGGTTTTGAGAGCCTAAATGACTGACAGCAGGGGTTTTGTGATGTTCTCCATAGGGATGTCGCACTTGGGACAGGGTCCCATCCAGGAGATGACATAATTCTGGTGTCAGGTCCATTTAGGACATAAGTCCAGTCGTCTCATTTAACTGTGGTCACAGTCCATAAAGTCAGTTGTCTGGTCATTCGTGAGATCGGCATCCCCTCTCTACTGTTCATAGATACGTTCTCTTGCTCTTAGGGCAGTTGTAATTTGGGTCCGATGGTGGTAGAAGGGTTTTTCATCTGGAGAACAGGTCCTGGGCATATTTGGAGGAAGCCTGGTAGTTCTGTTCATCTGTGAAAGAAATGGACATCTCTGAGGTTGTCGTAGAGTGCAGTTGTGCTTCAGGTGGTCCCAGGTTTCCTGGGCACAACAGGTGCATATTGGGTTGTTGGTGATTCTCAATTGTCAGCTTGCTTCTGATGGCACTGTACCCAGTAAGGAGATATGTGTGAGGCCTGGGAAAAACCAGGGCATAATTTGGGGTAGACCCTTTGTATATCCGGGATATTTCTCCCTTAATGGACTCTGTCCATCTAGATTGCCAAATCCGCTGCAAGGTTATGAGCCTCTGCATTTCAGCCTGGTTCAGGGTATCTGTACTGTACTCTTTGTATGTAGTTGATTTTCCTCTGCTCGGTTGATATAGCATGCCAGTGTGCACCATCTCCAGGACTAAGGGGAAGGACACCGTGGAGGTGCATGCTGTGTTACAATCATGAGTTATGGTGAGTAGTATTAGGTGCTGAATAGTGTCATTTCCTGCAGTTGAACACTGTAGAACCACCTGGCAGAACGTGGTGATAGGCAGGATGAAGAATGCCTTGTAGAAAATAGCCAGGGTTTGTTGCTTGAAGCCCGTCACGCAGGGGACATTCTGGCTAAAAGTGCCGTGAATTTTTTAAACTTCTCTTGCAGATATTTAAGATGAGGGAGATAAAGACAGGTAGTCCAGGATGACTCCAAGAAATCTGGGCTGTGTGACTAGCTTAATAGGTTTGCCCTGAATCCGTATCAGTGGTGGTCTGATCGGTGTGAGATGTCTTTCAGCAAAATTGATTGCACCTTGGTGGGTGAGATGTTGAGAGGGTGTTTGCACACCGTCCTGAATTGAGGGCTAGATTGCACATCTCAAGTTTTGCATTACCTAGATCCACATTAAAGAGGTTGTCAAGGATGTAGTTCTACTGCAAGGGTCTGAGAATGGAACCCTTAATACAGCCTAGATGCATGCCCTCCCAGAAGGTACTGGCAAATGCGGGCAGGTGGTGATGCCTGTTGATGACATCCAGTCCACTGTTCAATATGAATTCTCCCAGTGATGGACATATTAGATATGTGAGCACCTCTCTGGCAAGGGGTTTCACTGTGTCAGAGGGAGGGGGAGGCAGCACTGCAGTCACATTTTACTTCTTTCAAATGCATTTCTAGTCAGGATCCTTGATTTGTAGTCAGTCTCAAGTTCGGGTGCTAATCGCACCCAAACTTGAGACTGACTAAATCAAAATACCGATGAAATCGACTACCACTGGTCTTGAACTACACACACACACACACACACACACACCTCTTGCTAACTAGGCTCTCTGACGCCAGTCGCGGTAGTGCCCATCCACATCTACACTGCACTTGATTGATGGGGTTCACAGGATAACTTCATTTGATTTTGGATCAATACTAGGATTTTACCATGGATTTTTTAGATTTTAAGGTACAAACAGAGGTGACATATTCCAGGTAACAGTTATGCTTACTATAGTTTTTTTTTTGGGAACATCAATTTTTGTGCAGTGCAATTGCTAGAGCACTACCAGTAGCAATCTGTCACTGTTGTTCATTTGTTTACACCTGAAGACTAAGTTTTGAGTATATTACAAGTAAAACTAGCTACATTAGGCATATATTGAAAGGGGAATCTGATTATAACAAGTTATAACATACACTGAATTATGACCACCCCTATGAAAACTGAATGTCACCCATTGAGACCATGTTAGGTATGAGAGTGCAGAGTTAGTTGACTACGTAGCATAGATAAGGTGTCAGTGGTTCAGTAGGTAGTAAAATTCTGAGTGTGATGGGTAAAAGGACAGATTGTGGGTGCTCAACAAGCTGGTGCCTCTATTTCCCAAATGGCTGAACTGGTGGGGTGTTCAAGAGCCGCCAGAGTTAAGGTGTAGTGTTTAGTGTGAAACGGCGACAGGGGTTTCCACCATCTCCGCGTGCTATACATTGTGGGTGTGAAACAAAACACTGTCAATGCTAGAGGTTTAAAAGTGTAGGGATTTTGTACATGTGTAGTGTCGTGTACCATTGTTCCTCTGGTCATTTAGCCGCTGGGCCCATAATGGGGGCCCAGCGGCTAAATGACCGTGGGACAATGCTGGGGGCCCAACGTTGTCCACACTCTGCCTCGCGGTGTACTGAGACTGGCATCAAAATGGTCAAACAATGACCCCAACAGCAAAACTCAGCAAAAAGTTGATGTCAGAGGTGAGCACAATTCCAACGACTCATACTGGCATAGCACTATTGAAGAGTTGACCAGTCAATACGTGGGCCAACACAGAATATCTGGCATGACCAAGCATCGTGCACTCACACATACGGGATGTATCAGCAGACGACTCCAGATAACTGGTTATAAAAGATACTTTTCTTACGAAGAAAGACTGATGCAGTTGCTACAAACTAGGCATTTGAATGACCTAACTTAATATTAGTATTAGAAATGTCCACATGGTGCAAGGAAGCCTATGGCTTATGCTGCACCAGCCAAAAAAAAAATAAATAAATAAATAAATAAAAAATAGTAAAATTAAATAAAATAAAATAATAAGAATAAATTAATAATAATAAAAAGAAAATTTAACAAAAAATAATAATAATAAGAGAAGGAAATCAACAACCTATGCATTTTCCTCCTCTTAGGTAATTATCCAGCTGACCTTTGAATTTCCCCAGACTGTTAGTTACCTACATGGGTGGTAGAAACTCATTCCAGTTATATATAACTGGCTGCCTAAAATTTAAATATATAAGAACTGAAAAGGGTTAAGCCTATTAAATGGTGATGGCATTTTTACCTATCATGGATGAAACATTAAAGAAAGCATAAATATAAACTGGAAAAGGATGGTTGCTGAACAACTTCGCAGAAATTCATGTTTGATCAAAGAGTAATCAATTTGTGGAATAAACTTCTTCCTAGTGTTGTGAGTCGGCAGTTTGAATAGATTAAAGGAATGTTTGTACGAATTATTGGAAGGGATGTGAAAACAAAGTTTTTTTTTTTATTTGTTTATTTGGCTGGTGGTGAATAAGTTATCCTGCCTTGCAGCATATATCTAATGCTAGTACTATGCTGATGATCTGAAGGTGTGCACAATTTCTTGTTTGTAGGAATTGTACTATACAGAAGGTGAATACCTCATTGTATAACGGAATGGTTAGGCTACATCTGACTGCATGCACATTTGGAAACCAAATTTCAGAAAGATATGTTGGAAAGGGTGGAGAGAAGAGTAAGCTTGGTTGATCTAAGTGAATCATTTAAGACTCAAACACAAAATATATGATAAATGCCAATTAAACATTGCAAAGACTGGGAAAACCAATGGAGAATAAAATATCATCTTTTATTGCTAAATTTCACCACAGACTTATGTTTTTGAATTTCTTTCACTGTATTCCAATTACAAAAATCTCAATTCAAATATTTTAATGCCAAAATAGCTTATGCTTATATTTCTCATTACAAAAGTATCCTTTAAAAACTATTAATATACATAGATATTTCTGCAACATTTGAGTGAATGTATGTGTCAAACTGCATTATCTCATATAATGCTAAAATGATGGGCTAATACCAAGATATTTATTTATTTAGATGAATGTTCATTCAAGGTAAGTTCATGACAAGTTTCACTTGGGTTGGATGCAGTATTACTGAATATTATTGCTAACACATGCATTACCAGATTTGCCCATTTTCAAATTTACTTTGCCTTATTGTCACATTTTTTTAAGATGTAGTTAATAACAAGTAGAGTAATAGACTACTTTTTGGGTACCTTTTACATATTTCACAAATCATTTTCTCATGTATATAAACCAATAAATCTGATTTTACATTAAAATTCTTAAAAATGCCTTGTCACATACTGTATTTCCACACTTGCCACATATTTCACAAATGAATGGTTTCTCCTTGGAATGAACTAATAAAAGTTTTTTGAAATAACCTGACTGTGAAAATGCTATCCCACGTACTTCACAAGTGAAGGGTTTTAACTGAGTGTGAACTAGAAAATGTCTTTTAAGATTATTTGAAGTGGTCTTTCCTGTGAGTGAACCAACAGATGGTTTTTCAATATATCTAGCTGTGAAAATACCTTGCAGCATATTTCACAAGACAATGGTCTTTCCTGTGTGTGAACAGAGATGCCTTTCAATATATCTGACCGTGGAAATGCCTTACAGCATATGTCACATGACAATGGTTTATCTTGTGTGAACTAACAGATGTTCTTTCAAATGACCTGACTGTGATAATGCCTTCCCACATACTTCACAAGTGAAGGGTTTTTCCTGAGTGTGAACTAGAAAATGTCTTTTAAGACTACTTGAACATGAAAAAGCTTTGCCACATATTTCACAAGAGAATGTTCTTTTCTGTGTGTGAACTAACAGATGCTCTTTCAATATAGGTGACTGTGAAAATGCCTTACCGCACAAGAAGAGTTTTTCCTGTGTGAATTAACAGATGATTTTTCAAGTTACCTGACCGTGAAAATGTCTTACCACATATTTCACAAGAGAATGTTTTTTCCTGTGTGTGAACTAACAGATGCCGTTTCAAATGACTTGAGAATGAAAATGCCTTCCCACATACTTCACAAGTGAAGGGTTTTGACTGAGTGTGAACAAACAGATGTTGTTTCAAATTACCTGACCGTGAAAATGCCTTACCACATATTTCACAAGAGAATGATTTTTCCTGTGTGTGAACTAACAAATGTCCATTCAAACGACTTAACCCTGAAAACGAATTTCCACATACTTCACAAGTGAAGGGTTTTTCCTTAGTGTGAACTAGAAAATGTTTTTTAAGAATACTTGAACATGAAAAAGCTTTACCGCATGTTTCACAACAGAATGGCTTTTCCTGTGTGTGAACTAACAGATGCCGTTTCAAACGATATGGTTGTGAATATGCCTTCCCACAGACTTCACAAGTGAAGGATTTTGACTGAGTGTGACCTAACACATGTTGTTTCATATTACTTGACTGTGAAAATGCTTTCCCACATACTTCACAAGTGAAGGGTTTTTCCCGAGTGTGAACTAACAGATGTTGTTTCAAATTAAATGACTGTGAAAATGTCTTCCCACATACTTTACAAGTGAAGAGTTTTTCTTGAGTGTGAACTAACAGATGTTTCTTCAAATAACCTGATTGTGAAAATGCCTTACCACAGACTTCACAAGTGAAGGATTTTGACTGAGTGTGACCTAACACATGTTGTTTCAAATTACTTGAGTATGAAAATGCTTTCCCACATACTTCACAAGTGAAGGGTTTTTCCCGAGTGTGAACTAACAGATGTTGTTTCAAATTAAATGACCGTGAAAATGTCTTCCCACATACTTCACAAGTGAAGAGTTTTTCTTGAGTGTGAACTAACAGATGTTTCTTAAAATGACCTGATTGTGAAAATGCCTTACCACATATTTCACAAGAGAATGATTTTTCCTGTGTGTGAACTAACAAATGTCCATTCAAATGACTTAACTCTGAAAACGAATTTCCACATACTTCACAAGTGAAGGGTTTTTCCTTAGTGTGAACTAGAAAATGTTTTTTAAGAATACTTGAACATGAAAAAGCTTTACCGCATGTTTCACAACAGAATGGCTTTTCCTGTGTATGAACTAACAGATGCCGTTTCAAACAATATAGCTGTGAATATGCCTTCCCACAGACTTCACAAGTGAAGGATTTTGGCTGAGTGTGACCTAACACATGTTGTTTCATATTACTTGACTGTGAAAATGCCTTCCCACATACTGCACAAGTGAAGGGTTTTTCCTGAGTGTGAACTAACAGATGTTGTTTCAAATTAAATGACTGTGAAAATGCCTTCCCACATACTTCACAAGTGACGGGTTTTTCTTGAGTGTGAACTAACAGATGTCTCTTCAAATGACCTGATTGTGAAAATGCCTTACCACATATTTCACAAGAGAATGGTTTTTCCTGTGTGTGAACTAACAAATGTACTTTCAAACGACTTGACTCTGAAAATGAATTTCCACATACTTCACAAGTGAAGGGTTTTTCCTGAGTGTGAACTAGAAAATGCCTTTTAAGACTTCTTGAACATGAATAAGCTTTGCCGCATGTTTCACAAGAGAATTGTTTTTCCTCTGTGTGAACTAACAGATGCTGTTTCAAATGATCTGACCGTGAAAATGTTTTCGAACATACTTCACAAGTGAAGGGTTTTTCCTGAGTATGAACAGATGCTGTTTCAACTGACCTGACTGTGAAAATGTTTTCCCACATACTTCACAACAGAATGGCGTTTCCTGTGTATGAACTAACAGATGCCTTTTCAATATATCTGACCGTGAGAATGCTTTACCACATGAGAATGTTTTCACAAGAGAATGTTTTTTCTTGTGTGTGAACTAATGGATTTTCTTTCAAATGACCTGACTGGGAAAATGCCTTTCCACATATTTCAAAAGTGAAGGATGTCTTGTGGTTGTGGATTGTTAAGTGCTGTTTCAAATAAAGCATGTGGGAAAATGATTTGCCACATATTTCACAAGGAAAACTTTCTTGACTACGAACTGATGTTGTCTTAGGTATATTGATCTTGAAAATGGTTTGCAACATATTTCACAAATGAACTGTTTCTTTCCTTCTGTTTGTGAATGTAAAGATGTTTTAAAGCACCTGATCTTGTAAATGCCTTATCACAAAATCCACAAGAAAAGGATTTCTTCAGAGTTCTTCTGGCTGACTTGGATATATCTCAACTCGAATCCCACCCTTGAAATGTATCTGGATACCGTGAAATTTCTCTTTTTTATTCAATTCACTTTGGGGAATGGGTTTCTGTAAATCTGTTTTTCAATTTCTTTTAGGATAATGAAGATTTCATTGCTTTTAAACTGAGATATTGAATTTTCCTGTGCTTCTGTTATTTTATGTCATTGGAAAAAAATTTCTCATTGCTTGCATTTGATGTCATCCTTTGGCTGTTTGACATAAAGTTATGTACATTCACTTCTATCTTAACCACATATTTAATTTAATCTCCTTGTTGAATCTGAAAAAAAAAAAAAAAAAAAGAAGTTAAGAGAATATAAGACAACGTCAACAACTAATATAATTAAAACATCTTTCCATCTTAGTTGCAATATCAAATGTGAAATCAAGGAGCTGTACTATATTTATTAAAATATATTCTAGTTCACATTTACATATTCAATGTTCATACTCTGACAGAGAGAGAAAAAAGAATAGTACATGTATGTAATGGCACATATGCACCCTGAATAACACCTCCAAACAGAAAAATGGCCAGTGGATGAAATATAGATTTCTTCCTGTAAATCCTCCCGTTGTGTGCACATATATACATACACCCTACCCTACAAAGTGTAAGGTATTACACCTGGGAAACAGTAATCCCAAAATAACTTATTCACTTGGTGGAGTTCAACTAAAGCCAGTACTGGAGGAAAGGGACTTGGGTGTTACGATACGGTCAGACATGAAATTCTCTGAGCATTGTAAACAGGTTGCAAAGAAGGCCCGTGGTGTCCTATCAATGATCTATCGAACTTTTGCAAGTAGAGATAGGGACGTGATAATCCCATTATATAAGGCTTATGTTAGACCACACTTGGAGTACTGTGTTCAAGTATGGAGACAGCACCTAAAGAAAGACATCGAGCTTCTTGAAAGGGTGCAAAGAAGGGTAACTCGCCTGGTGAGATCGGCAAAAGGGCGTCCTCATGAAGAAAGACTTCGAATATGTGGGTTGCAGAGTTTGGAAACTAGACACCTTAGAGGAGATTTGATTGAGGTGTTTAAGGCTCTGAGAGGCATCAGTAAAATGAATGAGGGCAAAATTTTCAAGATTATAAATGATGCTAGAACTAGGGGACATAAATTCAAGTTATGGGGGGAAATGTTTAGATTGGACTGCAGGAAGTTTTATTTTAGCCAGCGAGTTATAAATTACTGGAATAAGTTGCCTTCATGGGTGGTAGAGGCCGACAGTTTGGGGAAATTCAAAGGTCATCTGGATAGTACTTTCGGGTAAGGGAAGCGCATAGGATGATAGGTTTAATTTCCTTTTTATTTATATTTTATTTTATTTTATTTTTTTATTTATTAATTATTATTTAGTTATTTATTTTATTTATTTATTTATTTTTTGTTTTGATCATTGTTTTGTTCGGATTTTTTTTTTTTTTTTGGCTGGTGCAGCATAAGCCATAGGCTTTCTTGCACCATGCGGCCGTTACTAATACTCTAATAAAAAGGTATATGCAACCCTCTCCTAACGTACCAAATGGAGCAAATAAGACAGGTAATGCAGGAATAGCTTTTAATAGTGGCAAGGCACTTAGAAAGAATTTCAAAGTGGCTTAATCATTGCATGCCACATTAGAAATCTCTTTATGCATGTCCACATGTTTAACATGTTCACTGCATCAACATTTATTACTGTTCCCAAAGTGCTGGCCTACTGCTGTTCTGTATATTTATCAATGATATTGATGAAGGTATATCAGGCTTAGTGCTGAAGTTTGCAGATGATACAAAGGTTGGCAGGGTTGTTAATGAAGTAATGGTAGTGTGCTACTGCAACAGGATCTATAAACGTTGGGTAGATGGGCTGAGAAGTGGCAACTCAAGTGTAACATTGACAAATGCAAAGTTCTGCATATGGGTAGAAATATCCCCCAGAGGAACATACCAACTGTGTGGTACTACACTCAGGGTGGTAGAAAATGAAAGACCTGGGAGTAATTGCACAGTTAGATATGAAATTTTCTGAGCAATGCAGACAGGCTGCAAGAGCAGGTCATGAGTTTTTGTCAATGATATGCTGAATTTTGCTAGCAGAAAAAAAGAAGGTGATTATCCCTTTGTATAAGGTAATGGTCAAAAATGCCTTGAGTACTGCATACAGGTCTGGAAGCATCATTTTACGAAGGATGTAGATTTGCTCAAACATGTACAGAGAAGGACAACAAGATTCGTGAGGGGAATAAAGGGTCCTCTTACCAAGAGAGGTTTAAGTTCTTCAAATTGCGGCAACTTTGACTAGGCACCTCCGAGTTGATCTGATTGAGGTGTATAAGGCCTTGAATGGGTTGACACTAAATTCTAATGGGATTCTTGTACTTGCTCATATTATGAGCCTAAGGGAGCATAAATTCAAATTTGGGGAAAGACAGTTATAGAATAGATGTGCAGAAATTTGCCTTTAGCAAATTGGGTGGTTAATTGCTGTAACAAACTTCCATCTGTTGTTATGGAAGTTGATAGCTTAAATAAATTCAAGGAGGAACTGGACAAACTTTTAGAGGGAATGATAAGCTCATATGCTTGCTTTCTTGCATCACATGCCATTACTATAATGCATGTAAGCATTACAAAGAGCATCGAACATGTGGAAACACAGATCATTGCTAAGCAGTCAAAATATAAGTGGCATGAATGTAACGGTACATGAAACTAACTGCTTGATTCTCTTAGCACACTAATTGTACTCTGCACTATTAGCATCTACAATTTATTTGTTTCTAGCTTGGTACACTTTTGGAGCTGGATATCATCTCTCTCTCTCTCTCTCAATTCAGAAATATTTTTTTTTGCTCAGGCTTCCTTGCACCATATGGCTAATCATAATAATAATAATAAAATTGAGTTTTCTTCTGATTGTATTGTTCACTCCAAAAGTGTTTACTTTTAGCTATGAATTCCAGACATTTACTTTTTCACTATTTACAAATTTTTGGAATATTATCTTTCAACATTCTGAAAATTATGGCACACTGAATGGGTGCTCTCAATACACAGTTGGAAGAAAATACATTAAACTTGTACAGTCAATGATAACTGGTACAGTGAAAATGTGTAAGCAAACCTCAGACATAGTCAGGTAAGCCAAATAAACTGATGGATAGTAATTGTTGGTGCACAAAGGAAAAATGAAATATTGTCTAATTCCAGATGACCATGGGTATATCTTTTTTTTTTTTTTTTTTTTTTATGTGAACCCCAAACACGAGAGGTATTAGAACCTATAGTACTTAGTACTGTGCTTGGGTTGGAGGTTGAGAAGACGAAAGAAGATATTTGTTGATATTGGATCTATCAATAAATGTGGTGTGTGCGTTAGTGCAAAACACAGGTTTTTGTTACTCAACTGCTATTGATAATCACATCACACTACCATACTGGTATGAGTAGTCTGGTTTTCTTTCATAAGATGAAAGGAAACTAGACTTTTGCTATCAGCCAAAGATGCCCTCTGTGACAGACTAACCAGCACAATGTATCACCATCTGCCACTTGCTTGGACAGATCTGGATTCAATTTATGTTGATGACTGGAGGAATTATTATTTTTATTATTATAATTATTAGCCATATGGTGCAAGGAAGCCTGAGGATCATGCTGCACTGGCCAAAAAAATTTTCTAGTTACTCTGAGAGACAGAGAAGTAGAAAGGAATCACCAAGAAAGAGAAGAATGATGATATCCAGCTGAAGACCCTGGGTGTGCCAAACCCATACTCACCAGATGGGAGTCCCCCAGGGGCTCACATCTGGTGAAGTGAAGTCCTAAAGTCCTCTTCATTCAAGGCTGTAGTTAGTGGACCTCTGGTAGAGGATGTATGTTATTCTGGGTTTTTCAGAATTCATGTGAATCAGCAAATGAACACATACAACACTTCTAGACGCAATTACAGTTAATAGTGCACACTTCGGAGCTGTTAAAACCAATTTTTATTATTGGCCAAAAAATTTTTTCTGTAGAACTTTTATCCATTTCAATTATGCCCTCTCAAATGCCAGGATGTATTTGTCCAGCTGCTCCTTAACACTCCCCCCCCCCCCACCCTTATTTTTATGAGAACTCCAAAATTAAAAATATTACAATAGCACTTACTGCCGTTTGGGAGTTGAAGGATCAGAAGATGAAAGAGGATAATTGTTGCAATAGACTCGAAATTTAGATTATAATTTTCAGGAAATACATGTGGAGGGAGCTTGTTCCAAAAAACAGAAGTTGAAGGAATAAATGAGGAAGAGGAAAATTTGCTCTGAGTTTTTTTTTTTTTTTTTTTGGTAGTTGTTGGCGCATAGGCTTCTGTGGCCATAATGCACCCCCCAAGGTTTCTGCAGTACTTTGATCCAAGCCCGAGGCGGGAATCGAACCCACGACCTTTAGGTTGCGAAGTAGGCACTTTACACACCCGGCTAGCCTGGTCGGCTGCTCTGAGTTTTAAACTGGAGAGTAAAAGGCTGCTGACTGGTTGTGGCAAGTGTTCAGACTGGTACGGAAGAGAGAGAGAGGGGGAATTATAGAAGCAAATTCGGTAGAACAATGCCTGTGGAAGTACCTATATAAAAGGCATGCAGTAGAAACAGAATGTGTATGGGACAGTGAGGGGAGAAAGTTTGGTTTGAAAGTG
Source organism: Mastigoproctus giganteus (assembly GCF_048544385.1). Taxonomy (NCBI): domain Eukaryota; kingdom Metazoa; phylum Arthropoda; class Arachnida; order Uropygi; family Thelyphonidae; genus Mastigoproctus; species Mastigoproctus giganteus. The sequence goes on from NC_143588.1 coordinate 109,306,127, forward strand.
AATTTGTACTATCCGTGAGATGCCACTTGTAAAACTTGAAGAAAAGGCTCTTTTATTGTTCAATCACTGTGCACCTCATCCTTCAGTTGATGTACTGAAATCAAAAGATGGCAAGATCAGAGTCATGTTTCTGCCAAGGAACACAACTGCACTAATTCAGCCCATATATCAGGGCATTATTTGAGCCTTCGACATTTATTATCAAGGTGAGCTACTCGTTTGTGTTGTAAAAAAAAGCTCTGAGTGACTCAGTAGATGGTGTGAATGCATGTAAGAAAAAATAGCAGAAATTAACAAAGTGCTTGAAAACATTATTTAGGTGACAGCATGGTTACAATGTCAGAGCAATACCACGCAACTTCATTTATGTTCTTTGAACATTAAGAAACGTATTGAAAAAATGCTGTCATCAGTTCAGAAAAACTAAATTACGCAGCTATTTCAGAACAGATACACAACATGCAACTCCATAACAGCATTGTGTATTAGTAAAATATAAAGGGTTTGATTTAACCTTTAATAATTTCTCTTTTAGTCTGTATACTGATAAAACATTAATAAAAAGTATTTATTTACTAAGTAATGGTATTTGCCATATAGTAGGGGTCGGCAACCTGCAGCTCTTTGAACGTGTAACTGCGGCTCTAACTTTTAGCCCTCACGAAGCACAATTTAAAATGGAGTTAGAGGACTTAAAAATCAAGGACATGTGGAGTGCAAGACTAAAATTGAAAACTGAAATTGAGGATTTGAAAAGGCTGTCCTTGTAATTATACACAAATGGACGGTGAAAAAGCAAGATCAAATTGTGTTTGATGTGCGGAGCAGCTTACCGGACAAGTATATAAATTTTAAAATATTTGTGTTTGGACTTCTCTCAGTATTTTGTTCCGACGCATTTCTGCGGGCAAATATTTTCGAACATGAACTATATTAAAAATAAATCAAGAAACTGTCTGAATAATGCAAGTCTCCCAGTATCTTTAAAGATAAATTATGGCATACTCACTTGATGTTGAGAGACTCGCTCCAGAGGTTCAGCAACAAAAGTCACATTAATTCGTACCTAATTGGATGTTTCTTACATTTTTTCAGTATTAATAAATAATATTTCAAAAAATATATATTTTTAATAAAACACCTCTCCACTCTATTCCATTTCTTAACCCCCCCCCCAAGATTGAGCTGCATGTAGCTCTTTGGATGGATTCCCTTTTTTTTAAAAATCAGATCAAAAATGGCTCTTCGCTCAAAAAGGTTGCAACCCCTGCCATATAGTATTAGTATTACCAATGGCCACATGGTGCAAGGAAGACTATGTATGGCTTATGCTGCATTAGCCAAGAAAAAAAAATTAAATAAATAAATAAAAAAATGATGTTAACTCCATGGAGCCGAAGGTGGATTCATGAATGTCACGTGAAATGAAAAAATAAAATCACTTTTATTGTATTCGGTATTTTCATTTATGATCAACAATAAAGGTTTGTGGTAGCTAAAGTACGATACATAGTTGAAACAATTCAAACTATTAACATTGCAATTGAAGACCAAGTCGATACAGGATTGACCACGCGTAGTGGATTTTGTAGGATATGATGCAAGTTTAAGATCGAATATTGATTCCATGAAGTCAAGGAATGTGCTTGCTTTTCAATGTTAGATTTGTGATTTTGTCGAAATTTTTGATGATGTAATCATTTCGATGTTGTAACTTTCAGTATCGTCACAATTTAACTAAATGAAACACAACTGCACTGCTCGACAAATGCGAAGTAACTGAGCAAAGGATCTTCAGAACAAATGATATCATCCCACTGACACTCGATAACTCTGCTTGAAACCGGTTCAAATAGGTTACGGGTGGATAGGCCAACACAACCGCACTGTTTGACAAATGGAAAGTAACTGAATGAAGTAGCTACTTATTTATATAACCTTGTAAAGTTCTCCAAGGGCAACAGTTTTGTTACTGAATTGTACGCAACTTGTTGTGTCACTGCACTTGTGGCTTACAATTGAGTTTTCTTGGGCACATGCATTGTACTTGTCGCATCACTGCCATTGAGAGTGAAAATAACCAAGGCACAACAGCAAACGACCAAAATGTGAACTTTTTAGTTTTTTAGAAAAAAAATATTTTTGATATCAAAATTACTAATTTTTTCTTGCATATTCTTCAATGGCATTATATACCTGACAAAATAAGTATAAATTTATTATACTTTTGTCCATTAGTTTCGGAGATATAACAGTGGTTAGGCGTTTCACTTTTCATGACACCCTGGGTGCCCTAGGGTACCTCCAGTATAGACATTATCCACGTCAAAAAACAAAAAATTGAAAAATAATAATAAAAAATTGTCCTTATTTATTTTACTTATGTCTCTCAGAGCCTTAAACACCTCAATCTAGTCTCCTCTAAGGTGTCCAGTTTCCAAGCCCTGCAACCTATAGATTCACAATCTTTCCTCACATGGATGCCCTTTTGCTGATCTCACCAGGTGAGTTACCCATCTTTGGACCTTTTCAAGAAGCTCAATGTCTTTCTTTAGGTGTGGTCTCCATACTTGAGACCACACCTAAAGAAATACTGTATGTCTCCATACAGTATTTCAAGTGTGGTCTAATAATAGCCTTATATAATGGGATTATGACATCCTTATTTGTACTAGCAATTGTTTGATAAATCATTGATAGGACACCATGGGCCTTCCTTGCAACCTGTCTCCAATGTTCGGAGAACTTCATGTCTAACCGTATCATAACTCCCAAGTTCCTTTCTTCCATTACTGACTTTAGTTCATCTCCTGTATATGTTATTTTGGAGTTGCTGTTCCCCAGGAGTAAGACCTTTGTGCTATTTATCATGACTCGAGTAAGAAGCAGTGTTGCCAAAGAGTAAGCAGGCACAGCTGCTGGCAACACTTGTAAGCAAGCAAAGACTTGCAGCACGTAGTAGTGGTTCCGGGCTCTGCAGAATGTGATTGCAGTGCAAATGTATCTTGTGCTTCAACAGCAAATGTCACTGAATAATCAACATACAAAATAAATAATTTGAAGAGGATTTACCATTTTATTTTTAGGAAGGTATTTATTGAAACTTATTCCAATGCATAATTTAAAAACTAAGATTATTAAGGCTTTATAAATTCTTTGAAATTATAGTAATTTTTTTTTATAATTGTATACTATAATTATTTTTTTGTAATTTTGTCTTGAATTTGCATTTCGTTTTTCTTATTAATAAAATTAATTATATGCCCAAGTATGTATGAATATTACAATAAAGAACATAAATTTAAAAAGGTTGTTCATCCCTGATCTAGAGGACTAACCTTTCAAAGTGCTATAAGCAAGTGTTATAATTGCAACTCCCTTTTTAGGAGTTTTATGTTGTCAATATTTTCGTGCATAATACTGATTTTTCATTTTTTTAACATTGTTTATGAAAAAATAGTTCATAAGTTGAAACCCTCCATTTAACTTACTACATTTTCTTTTGTGCATGCTGGTAAAGAATGAAATTTCATCATCCTCATCACAAACTTGATCTAGCTTAGGTCTTTTAAGACCTGTTCCACTGTAGTGCTTGGAGGTGGTCTTGTTCTCGCCATTGATGTCTTGGTTGACCTACATCTCTCTCTTGCCTGTAGGTTTGTAGTTAAAGGCTAATTTTGAGATCCAGTTTGGATTTATTCTTTCTACATGGCTGATTCATTTTTTCTGATACCATTTTATGTCATTTACTATGTTATTGACTTTTAATTTCTCACGAATATCTGAATTTCTTTGACGATCTAGTCTTGTAAAGCCTAATAGTGGTCTTAAATCTCATTTGTGCTACTAGTTTTTGTGCATCTTTCTTATTTATTACCAGTCTCACAGCTGTAGAAGATGGCTAATTTTGAAGGAATGTTGTGGTCGTAAATTTGTTTCAGTTGTCATTTGTTTTCTGAAGTGGCTTTTAATCGTTCCAGTCATTTTATTATATTTTTGTAGTTTGGTTTGGATGTCTTTCCCTTCATTTGATATTAAAATATCAAATAAGTGAAATCAGATAATTGTTCTATTATTTTGTCATCAATAACAATTTTGATTCTTTCGATGTTTTTTCCACATAATCCTATTGATTTTGTTTTTAAGCTGGAGATTTTCATCTTGTACTTTTTGTCTATTTTATTCAGTTCATTAACTGTTGAATGAATGAATTGTTGCATGAATGAACAGCATGAATTGTTGAGGAGGCTTCCACCCTGCAGTGGGTTGATAATGGCTGCACTTTACTTTTAACTACTATCTATAGTTCATCTTCTGGTTTTGCAATTAAAACTTGATCATCAGCATATAATATAGTTTGGATTTTATTCCTGTTGTTCAACTGTATTCTGTTGTTAATTGTTTGTTTCCATTCTTTAATAATTTTATTGATATAGATATTAAACAAATTTGTTGATAGTCCATATCCTTGTTTGGCTCCTTTATTGGTGTTAATTGGGTCTGATATTTGGCTGTTGGAATATTTTATGCAGATTTTTGAGTTTTTATATAGGCTTTGTATCGCTTTCTGGAGTTGGGTTGGGATATTTTCTTCATGTAAACTGCGAAAGTTTTTCCCAGTTTACATTGTCATATGCTTTTCATAATCAATAACAGCAAAAATGTTGATAGGTTAAATTCTCTTCTGTTCTCCAAAATTTGTTGTAACGAGAAAATGTCACCTATTATGCTTCTTCCTTTTCTGAACCCACATTGTTCTTCTTCTAAGAATTGTTCACTACATTTATTAAATTTTTCTTTAGTATATTAGAGTATAATCTTGAAGTGGTTTGATAGTAGTGTTATCGCTCTGTATTGTTAGGGTTATTTCTGGAGCCATTTTTGTGTAAATTGATTACTATTCCTGTTTTCCAATCTTTGGGTATCTGTTGCTTATGCCGTATGACGTTAAATGATTTTAGCAGTGCATTTTTTTTAATAAGGTGCCACCATATTAAATAGCTCTACATTCAAATTGTCTATGCCTGGGCCTTTTCGGTTTTTTGATTTTTGTAATATTAACTACCTGTAGTTCTTCCTTTGTTATATTTTCTTCATCTTCAGTTACCACAGATGAATCTTCCCATTCCATAGTGCCAGGGTTATACCATAGTTTGGAACAGTGTTGCTTTCATTCTGCTTGAGAGATGGAGTTGGTTTTTATTTGATCATTTGTGTCTAGTTGTAATTTCTTAAAAATTTTGAAACCTCTTCTCTGTGGGTGCAAGATATCACGTTCTAAGGTTCTAACATATTTATCCCATTCATCTCGTCAGATTCTTCTGGTTAGTTTTCTGACTTCTGCTCTAAGCTTTTTATATTTTTTGTAGATGTAGGTCTTTGTTATGTGGGAGAAACAAAGTGTAGTTACGTGATCGCCTGAGTGAACATGATAGAGCCATCAAGATAGCTGATTATGGAGGTTCAGCCATAGCCGAACATGCTTGGGAGACTGGGCATGGTATTTCGGCCAAAGGAGCGGTGGTTGTCAATAGAGTCAGTGGTTTCTGGAATCGGAAATGGTTGGAGAACTTGTGGATATGCTCGTCCAGACGCTACAGTATTAACAGGGATAAGGGCTGCCGTATTCATCCATTCTTTGAGTCTCTTATCCTAGGAAGGGACGAACAGTTTAGAATGGTTCATGCCTGAGCCATTTCCTGTTCCAATGTATGGGAAGTTAATACTGCTTGTGTGCTGTAGGGGGACGTAGCAGACCTATTGGTATATAAATATTGTTCGAATAACCCATAACCATTCCAGCTGGTGAAGGCAGGTGCTGCTGCTGAAAGCTATTGCATAGTAGTTTTAATCTTTTTAGCGCTTTTAAATTTATTTTATACTCTTTTATTTTAAAGTTATATATTACAGTGTTTGAGTCAGCGTTTAGTGCATCAAAATGAATCATCGAGTTCCTGACTGCGGAGACCTTTTTAATGCACTTACATTCGCTTAATTCTCAAGAAACCAGACAAACCACCAACACAGCCAAGTTCTTACCAGTCCTTCTTCCCATTCTTGGAACGATTACTGCATACCAGAGCAACCAACTATTACAATCAGACAAATTTACAATCTTCACATCAGCAAGAGTTCAAGGAATGCAGCTGCACTGAAGATGCTCTGTTGACACTTACCATTGTTCCTCCACAATTGACCAAAAATATCAGCTTGCTGTCTCTCCATAGACTTTGTGGGAGCCTTTGACACCCTCTGGTGGTCTAGCATGAGGTGTCTGAGGCAAGCCGCCCTCCCAAAAAATCTGTACTCCTGCCTGCAGAATTATCTGATGGTCATGGTCCGTACAAAATATAAAGAATCCCCAAGTTTTCACCACAGGTTGACCCAGGTGTCTGTGCTTGGGCCAATGTTCTGGTCAATCATATTAGAATACTAACATATAGTATGCAAGAATTCTAGCCTTTGCGGACAACTTGATTATCATTACAGATGCAAATACACATGCTCAGCTTGAGGAAAGGGCAAATTTGACCCTAAAAATATCATAATTGGACTACCACACAAACTAAAAATATCAACAGAAAAGACTGAAGCAATTCTAATCAAAGGCAGCCTCAGTGCCACTAAATCACCAAAAATCAGGCTTGATAGCAGATTGGTAAAACTTGTAACCAAATTCAAATATCTAAGAGTTAGTTGAAAGTAAACTTACTTTCCATCCACATCTACAAGGCTGATCTGCTCTCTACTATGGTGCAGGTGCCTCAAAGCAATCCTCGAGAAATATAGAAGAAAACTGGATATAATACAAAGGCAGATTCTACTCACCATCACACACTGCACTGTTAGCACATCTGCACTTCACGTCCTGGCAGGTGCACTCCCCTTGCATATGTAAGTAATTGCAAGAGGGCTCTTTTACAACCATTGGAAAACTCTGCCAACGACAATCATGGACTATGTTCTCAACTTCGCCAACAACCAGAAACAGGAAAGGAAAAATATTGTATCCCACTTTCTCCATAAATGGCAGTTGGACTAGACTGCCTTGATCAAAGGACAGGTTGCCCACAGATTTGTATCAGATGTCTCGATAACCTATCTGAACACGCCACATCTTGGTACACTCCTGGCCTGCACATTACATATATATTAATCAGTCTTGGTTCCTTCAAAGGCTTTGAAGAATTAAAATCAAAAGTAAGAACGCATTAAAAAAATTACCTCGTGACAAGTTATTAAATGCATTGTTTTATCCTTAAAGGATACGCTATTAATGCAATAGAATGATTTTAAATTAAATAAAGAAAATAATGATACCACTGAAAGAAATTTTAAACATATCCTACCTGAAATCATGGAATGTGAAAGAACTTTCATCTCTGTGGCAAGACGGTGAAAACCGAATAAGAAATTAAGTTTTCTAATAAAATATTAGATAAAAATTAATGATCTTAGAGATTTTGTAAAAGGCAGTTTATCTTTAAAATCGAATGAAATTCCCTTTTCAATTAAGGAAGCCAGAAATATCTTTGAAACAATTGCAAATAGCAGTTCTGAAGCTGAGTGAGCTTTCAGCTTAATAAGTAATATTGTGTGAATAAATAATGATGACATTTAAACATGTTGCACATTATGATGAACATACATCTAAATGGAAAACCACTGCTTCAATTTGATCTGTATCGTTCAAATCATTCATCTGTTACCATTGTTCAACTATTGAGCAAAGCAGAAGATCGACAACAAAAATTAATAAAGTAGTAAATTATATATGGCAATTTTTAGAATAAAATTTTCTTGAATATGTGTAATAATTTTTTTTTCATGTAATCTGTGATTTTTGTTTACCTTTTCCAGAAAGTTTGTTTTTTATGTAATATTTGTTTTTATATTGTGGAATGTTTTGTGATAGTTTTTATGTTATTTGTGATATGGGAAATATTTCATGTTATTTTTTATTCGCAATATTAAAATTAAATGATGAAAAAATATTGTTTAAAAACAAGACGAATAAAAAGGTTCTGCGTGTGCCGAGCACACGCAACATTTGTACGAAGATGAAACATCCTTCGCGTTTCTTTTAGGTTTTTTGATTTGTATATATTGAAAACGAAAGAGCTTTTTTATTCTAAATATTTTATTGATCATTCACAAATTTACGTAATTTCTGGAAGACAAGATACAATGGATTTATGATAACTAAAATAAGAGATGTATACTTGCGATTGCAGCGTATCTAAATATCTCTGGAAAACAGCGCCGATTGAAGTACTGATCTTTGTAGTTGATGCAACATACGCAACTATTAGGGGAACCTAACAATGGAATGTAACAAAAATGCGAAACTAGAAAAAATAAATTGCTGACAAATATATGTATTGTCGCAGTGATACTTGCTGCAGTAGTTACTGCAAGAAGTATGATTGTAATGTCATACCATTCAAAAATTCTAAAAAGTTAGAACTCCTGACACTATTGTATCCAGTTATCATTGTAACAGGAGGCATGACGACCAGGTTTTTAAGTTTTTTTTTTTTTTCCGATAGACATAGGAACATTTTACACATTCACTAATAGCATGGTTAAGGGGATAATAAGCCCTATTGTTTATGGGGGGGGTTTATTATCCTCATTTATAAGGAGGTAATAAACCCCCCTGAATCCACCCAACTTGAGATATCATACCAAACACGAAAAATGCATCACGCACACTAATCACACTACTAGTAGTGTGATGGTGGGAAGCACTTCTGGTGGAATCCGCAGATGACATCACTTCTGTGACTGATCAAATTTACTGGGTAGAAAGTCGGAAAAACTGCGAGCCCATTCTTAAAATATTCACAGCTCACCACTGCATATACCTTAATGATAAATAACATATAGCTCCATAATTCAGTTTGAATTCTATTGTCTAATGAATTCCACACTGCTGAAGTATTTGCCAAACATTGAGACTATTGATATGGAGCCTTTGGTTTCATTTCCTGGTTGAGATCTGTTGATCAATGAGGATGACCAAAACTCAGCATTGAAGAATATGAAAAATGACAATACAAAAGACCCAGATGACTCAAAAACCGTATTTTGGAAAAGGTCTGTCACTACTCATAGTCCTATCATGCTTCATATTTGCAACTTATATCTGAGACTGGGCATTTACCCAAAGCTTTTCAATCAGATTAACATACTTCTGGTATTCAAAAAAGGTGACAAGTGGTCTGTATAAGATTTCAAACCACTCCCCAGCAAAAAAAAAAAAAAAAACTTTCTGAACTATTTAACACAGTAGTGCTTAAAGAACATTTCAATTTCTTCAAGCCTTACATATATCAAAATCAACATGGCTTTAGTTGTGGAAAATCAGCACGTGTAAGTTTTCTCTGGGAGTCCTATTGCTGTTGTGGCTAAAGAGCTGTATAATACAATGTTCCAACAGTGTCATCATCCACCAAGTGAAGCCAGAACCATTTATCCAACTCTGTGTATATGCATGTGTGTGTGTTCTCTGGGAGCCCTTTGCTGTTAGGTTGGGTCACATTACTCTCTGGAGTCTGAGGAACTATATAATGCAATGTTTCCACATTGTCATTAACAGTCAAGTGAAGTCTGAACCTATTATTCAACTCAGTGTATATGTATGTGTTCTCTGGGAGGCATATTGCTGTCGTGTAGGGTCACATTGCTCTTGTGGCTCAGAAGCCATATAATGGAATGCTATCATAATGTAATTATCAATCAAGTGAAGTCTGAACCATTTATCTAACTCAGTGTATTCATAAGTATCTGTTCTCTGTGTACTTATTGCTGCTAGGCTGTTATGTAGGGTCACATTGCTCTTGATGCTAAGGCTATATAATGCAATGTTCCCATAGTGTCATCATCTACCAAGTGATTTCTAAACCTTTTATCCCACTCAGTGCAATACTTCACAAAATATGTGATGTCATATCTACAGGCTATGAAATCAATGATTGGATTATGGATTGGGACAGTGCTTTATTATTAGTAGTATTGTTGTTCTTACATTATTACTGATTGGGTGGATCCACCCCACGACGAGTATACTGCCAAGTGCACAGGGTGGCTGTTATGTGTCCTGTTACTGTAGATCTAGGAACTCTGACTACCCTACAGCTATTCAGGATTGCAACTTTCTGAAGTTCCTTGTATATGTTCTCTGGGAGACCTGGTGCTGCTAGGGTCTTTGGCATCATACAATTAACACTATACACTATGTTCGGCTATTATGTTCTGGCCCTTCAAGTGGCATGATATCTTGGTTATGCAGTTGGTCATAATCTTGTATATCATTGGGATACAACTGATAGGTCTATCTGGATTCTGTTGGGTCTCTGTGGGGTTATTATTTTTATTATGAATCAATTTATTTTTGTTTCTTGTACTGGACACATGTCTTGCTTTTAATTTTAAGAATTAACTCAGCATGCTCTTTTTATATATATTACAGGACATTTCGTGTGAAGATATTACTACCGTAAACCCTCATTAATCTGGACACCCATAATCTGTAGTACGTCGCTTAATCCGGTCAGCTTTAAAAAAATTTAAGTCTAAAAATCATACGACGATCGGGCTGAAAGGTCATATGTATTGTGTCCGGGGTCATTGGGCCGTGATGACTCGTGCTGCAGAAACAACCTGGTTCCCGACTGCGGTTATTTTTAATGTAAATACAATATGTACATACATAAATTTACTACATATTTTTAATATAAAATAAACATGTTTTTACTGTTTATTATGTTGTTTAAACACACACATTATGTTGTTTAAACAAGCTTTATCCACATTACAAAGCATATTTCATATAATCCGAACTTTCATTAAAACGGACACCTCTCAGCCCCTAATAGTCCAGTTTAATGAGGGTTTACTGTAATTCAATTTGCATTGGACTACACATAATTGAAATATCTTTCACATGAAATGAGAAAATTCCCAAATAAAATAAATTTCAATTATATAGTGTTTTTTTTTTTTTTTTTTGTTATTGTAATGCTAATTCAAATAATGAATCTAAATTAAAGAATGCTAAATTCATTTTGTTAAAGAAAATAACTAACCTAGCAAAAAAACAGTCAAAATTTAGTCACAGAAAATTGTTTTCCAAATTTTTCATTCATTCCAGATTCTTGGTATTTCTGTAAAGTGTGTAAAAAAAAAAAAAAAATTATTAGTGGCTCTGGTTAGCAGGGAAATGATGCAGTGTTCATAGGATGATAGACATAAAACAATAAATAAATAAAGAAAAGAATTAAATAAAAATTAGAACCAAAGTTAAAAGCAGTTCAATTTATTCATTACATCAAAATCTAAAAAACAACAGTTGAGATCAGTCGAAATGACAGGTGTAAATTTATGGAGTTATGGTCAAAAAAGTAATATTCAAAAGTATAATGGCCAGAAATTGTCTAAAATGCAGCCTACAATGATATTAAGATGACAGTGATGTGTACCATTTGCAATAAACATTAATAAATACAGAATTTTATGTAAACACTACTGGATTGAGGTGGGTGAAAAGAAAAGGTTTCAATACAGTGAAACAGGTGTACTGGCCTCATTGTACTGAAACCTGCTGTAATTAGCCACCTGAACCCAGTAGTATACATAAAGGGTCTATTTATTAATGTCTATTGCAAATGGCATCTTAACCTCCTCCTAAGCTACATTATGGATGTTTGGCCATGACTTATTGCCGAAATCTTTATTTATGTTATGGTTTGCTATTCATCCGCTGTTCTTTTTTTTTGGATTGGAATGACAAATTATATATTGTCATTTAGCAACTCAATAACAAAGTTTAGAAAATGCGCCAGGAACATTGCGAACATTCCGGGCTGTTTGTATGCCCTGAAAGTGGGGCCTCCACTGTCCATGCCAGTGGTTTACAACATTTTGTTTAATAATGGAACCCCTAAGTAATTTATTTTAGGCTAAGATTTAGTACTCGGTGCACCCTCTCTATACTCGCCGACACGGCAATGATTGACGGGTACTGACTCCGTCCGTTTTCACGTGATCTCCTGCACATACGAAAAAATTGACACGCGGGCCAGATGTTTCCGTGTGTAAATTTTATTGCGTTCTCTCTCTTCTCCTCGGCCGCTTGTGGCGTATGCCACGTGACATCAGAGCTGAAAATGAGGAAACAAAAGGAAAGTGCAAATGGCATTTTTTTTTTTAAATCAAGAAACAAAAATGTACGTTATTCGGGGGTGACGAAATGTCATGTGACATCACAATACGACGGAGCTAAAATGAAGAAAACGAAACAGCAAAACGGGAATTTTTTTTTTTTAAATAAGAAATATAAATTTCACAAACCGCGATTCTACTCGCCTGTACATTACTATACGATTGCACGTGAGTTAACAATTAAATTGCTGTTTGTCAATTGACTAAAAAAAATTCTAATTTTTTAAAAATTTTTGGTGGGGGCTGTGCCCCCTGAACGCACATGACTGGATGATTTCACGTGCATTAACAACGGAATTGGTCATTGTTTAATGCACAAAACTCACCTCAACAGCCATGGCCTAGCAGGATAATTATTATTATTAGCCATATGGTGTAAGGAAGCCTGAGGCTTATGCTGCACCAGCCAAAAAAAAATTTCTGAACTACCGAGTGAGAGAGAGAAAAGGGAATCACCAAGGAAGAGAAGAATGATGATATGCACAAACTAACCCCGGCTTTCGTGACCGAACATTGACGGACGATTTCACGGGCATTGTCAACGAGACCTGACCCCTGCTCATGCACGTGTCCACAAAAATGCTTTTTTTTCTCTCTTTTAATGGATACAATAACTGGGAAAACATTGCAAGAAAACTCACCTCATCAGTCGTAGCCTAGTACGATAATAACCGAACACTTTTCGGTTATTATCGTTTCACAACCGAAGAACAGAAAGAAGCAGAAATTCCCGCCACCTGCAGCCACTGATTCTTCTTTCTTGAACATTACAAGACGATTTCGGGAGCAGTAACAATCAGTTAATTTAGGACAGGAGGAGACTAGAAACATCACTTTCGTACAAAAAAATAATAATAACATCTTGTGGTATTTCTATTTCTAATATAGAAATTCATTCAGTAATTATTAATATATTTATAATAGCCTAAATTCATTCAACTGAATAAATTAAGGCAGCTGCAACCTTTTTGGCCAATAAGTCTCCCACCGGTTTTCCCGGTAATATTCTTTTTTTTTTCTTCCTTTTTTTTTAAAAATCACAAAAAACAACATTAACACTAGTTTTATTAATAAAAATATCAATTTTATTTTCATTTAACAAAGCAGCTATTCTGTTGAAAAATTCAAATTTAAGTTGTTTTGTCCTAAATTTGGAGATGTGAAGTAATTTATGTTCCCTCAAAGGCCTAGGTGCACAATTGGAGTTAATATATGATAGTAGCAATGGAGCATCTATTTTGCCTTGAATAATCGAACGTAGACGGAAGCAGTCAAACATATTCGTTCTAACACTTAACATGGGAAGGTTAAAAATTTTACACCAATCTTTTATATTTAGTCTAAATATGATTTATAAACTAAGAATCTGATGAGAGATTTTTGAACCCTTTCAAGCACATTAATTTTATTTATACCAAAAAAGGGTCCACACTTATGTTGCGAACATGTGATGTATGAGCAAGTTTTGGGATATCAGGGCCAAGAAAGTCAAAAGAAGCCCTTTTGATTAAGCCAAGTAATTTAGAGGCTCTGGCAGTTACTTTTTTAAATATCAGTTGTGTGAGAGCCATTACTATTACTAGTTCTTAAAATTCCTAAATCTTTAATTTCATGAGTTCTAAAGTGTAATGGTAACAGATGACAATTTGTTCATGACGATCTGAAATGGTAATGACATGACATTTATCAATATTAACATCTAGTCCATGACTTTTAATCCATTGGTATATTAATTGAATACCTTTTTGTAGCTCCTCACAATCCAAAGACTGATTAACTTCTTTGTACAATTACATGTCATCAGCATAGGTAGGAATACTAAATTCGGCTTTCTGACGACAAGCGGATATTCGTTCCATTCTTCGCTGTGTAGTTCTTAGCTTCTCTTCCATTCTTTTGGATACATGCAACCTAAACTAAATCTTAGCCGAATACGCACATGGGGGAATTTACGTATTCTTAAACAGCAGTAATTAATTTTTTTTCTGGGGTTGCAGATCCCCGCTTTTGTGGGAGCTACAGTCTCCCCACATCCCCGGTATTATTCAGCCCTTTTTAAAACCAAACGGCTTTTTTTTTTTTTAATTACGCATCCATTTAACAAATAAGCGGCCAAATAATTCAAACGAGAGGAGGGTGAAAACAGTGGGCGGTGTCTGTCTTGTCAATCATTGCCGTGTCGCCAAGAGTAGGGACGCTGATTAATATTAAAAACAGATAATATTAATCGGTTTAATTTTTAAGTAAAGGGGAAAAAATACGATAGTAGTGTAAAGGGCATCATTTCAACTGTATCTGATATTGTGCACATTCTTTACAACGAGATTCCATGAATTGCACTACCTCATATAAGTAAAGCTTCTCTAATACAGAAGACTATTGTTAATTATTCTCAGTGGGCACCACCACCCAGACGGCACCGTTTTCAAAATGTTATGGGATAAAGATCTTTGTTATCCTCATACAGTCCTTATTAGACTTAGGAAAGCAAAAAAGATTTAGGAAGGTGATAGTTGGACTGGAAGAAGGAATGCAGCCAAAGGAAAAAAGGGTCATACTCAACACTACTCAAAAACTCATAAATTCCTTGAATAGGCAACGCTTATCCAGTAGAGAAGACTGTTGTAACCTATTCACGGAAACCCTGTGGGTATCAGGCAGCCCTACCACGGACGGCACTGTTTCAAGGCTTGTTTGTATATGTGTGTGTGGAATAATAATTCCACTTGTCCCCATTAGACTTAGAAAAGCAAAAAGTAGAAGGAAAGTTATAGTAGGAGTGGAAGAAGAAAAAAACAGTGTGGAAGAATGAAAGGGATGGTAACTCCAACACATACCACTCAATTTCCTCGAATAGGCATCGCATCCCCAGTAGAGAAGAATGCTGTTACCTATTCTCGGAAACTCCGTGAATATCAGGCTCCCTCTGGTGGCCGTTTTAAGGTTTGTGGCCTTTCATCGGTGGGTGGGCAGGCACCGTTTCAAGGCTTGTTGGCCTTTCATCGGTGGGTGGGTACCCTGGTATTGCAAACATGACAACCGAGTTGTGAACATAATCCCACAATATGAGAGATGCCAAAAGGTGTACGCGATAATGTTTAAGTAAGATTAAATGCAACAGGGCATAATATTTTTAAGAGTATAATTATCTACACTGTGCTGCCAATTTATTAGGTACACCTACCTAGTAGCGTGTTGAGCCTCCTTTAGCCTTCAAAACAGCCTGAATTCGTCTAGACATGGATTGAACAAGATGCTGAAAACATTGTGCAGGAATGGAGTACCATGCAGACAAGAGTGTCACGCAGTTCCTTGAGATTCGACGGAGGTGTAGGCCTGCAGCGAACAGCCCTTTCCAGCTCATCCCAAAGATGTTAAATAGGATTGAGATTGTGGACTGAGTGGGCCACTGCAGCAAAGAACAGTCATTATCATGTTCCCGGAACCAGTCCATAGTGATTCGGGCTTTGTGCACCAGCGCATTATCCTGCTGAAACTAACCATCTCACTGAGAATAAACTGTCAACATGAACGGATGCACGTGTCAGCAAAGATGTTTAGGTACGATGTGGCATTTAGACGTGATTCTATTGGTATAAAAGCATCCAATATGCGCCAAGAAAACGTTCCCCACACCATAACACTGTCCCTACTACCTTGAAGAGTAGTCGTCAGACATAGGGTCCATGGATTCATGTTGTTTTCGCCAAATTCTGAGCCTTCCATCAACATGATGCACCAGGAACTTCGATTAGTCAGACCAAGCAACTATTTTCTAATCCTCGATAGTCCAGTGCTGGTTTTTCTGTGCCCACAGGATGCATGCTCTCTTGTTCGTCATTAATGACAAAAGGTACGCCATGTGGCCTTCGGCTGTTGTAGCCCATTCGCGAGAAAGTGACTAGTGGTCCGTTGTGATATTTTGTTCTGCGCATCAAGGTTGTATTCTGACTGATGTGCGACATTGTGGCTCGTCTGTTTGCTTCCACAATTCTTGCCATCCTCCTCTTACCTCTCTCATCAACAAGCGATTTTCTTCCAAAGGAGTGCCGTTGAGAGGATGTTTTCTGTTCGTTGTACCATTCTCGATACACCCTTGAAAACTGCGGTGCATGAAAAGTTCAGAACTGCCGTTTCAGACATGCTTTGTCCAGCACTTCTTGCACCTATTACCATGCCACGTTCGAAGTCCGTTAGATCACTTCATTTCCCTAATCTTTCTACAGTTTAAACGCTTAACTGATACTAGAAAGGTTGTTCTGCTGCATTTATATCCACACTGTGGTCATGTGACTTGCAACGTTGTGGGACAAGCCATTTGTGTGCACAGCAGCGATGTACCTAATAAAGTGGCAGCACAGTGTATATAATGTAAGTGTAAAAACACCATAAACAACTCTTAAAGGAAAAAATTACGATAGTCGTGTAAAGGGCATCATTTCAACTGGATGTCATATCGTGCTCGTGAAAGGCGAACAAGCTTTGAACCGTGCATTCTGGGTGGTGCCCATTGAGAATAAGTAACAATAGTCTTCTGTATTAGAGAAGCGTTACTTATTCGAGGTAGTTAGTGCAATACATGGTAACTCGCTGTGAAGAATAAGCACGATGTCAGATACAATTGAAATGATGCCCTTTACACTATGTACTTAGTTTTTTCCTTTAAGAGTTGTCTATGGTGTTTTCACACCTATATTATATATGTTTAATATGACATTCTGATTTAATTATTTTCATCTCTGCTATAAATTTAGGAAGTTTATTGTAGTATCAAAATATATCAGATGTCTTAGATACGGTCATGCGGCGTCATACTGTACACATAAAACTGTAACATGTGGTCACTGTGCCCAGGGTGGTCATATGTTCAGTGAATGTTAAAATAAGGATAAAACTGCAAAGTGTATTAATTGTATGAGAGAATGAAATTATGACCATTGTATACGTGATGTTAATTGTCCTGAATATTATTAAATGGTGAAAGGTCGAGGTCAGTAATGGATGAAATTAAAATTTCTATGACTGTGGTGGGGGTATGATATATTGTGCCTCCAAGAGGCATATGTTGGCACTTTTGCAGATTAATTCAGAATTGCAAGGTTTTGCATTACTGACAGTTAGTTATTTGGGTTTTAGGAGCATTAGCAACTAACGCTATATTGCTCCGGGATATGCAGTGGTCATTCCCTGACCTTTCCGCATCCTCCGTATTTGGTGGTAACGGGCACGAACCTCGGTCTAAACCACAGATTAAAAAAATATTGAATCATATTAATGAGAAACCAATAATAATAAGTTTTTATGATAATTTTCAGAAATTTCAAGGTCATGAATCCCATGGATTGAAACAAATACTCGCGTGACACCTCATAGATACAGTGTGATCATCTATATTTTTGTCAGCAGTTCATATTTAATTAGAGAAACCAAAACTCTATAGAAAGGTTAGACATCTGTCATTTAGGACTCATGAAAACTATGTGGCAATCGCAGTTGCCTAGAGGCCTGACAGCTTTTTTTAGCTTACCTGGCATGTGTTCAATTGCGAACAGATATTTAATGTTGGATGGGCAAAGGTATTACTGGAGGATTAGATTTTTGTTTACAAATTTTAAAAAATAACAGAAACATTTAAAAATGTAGCATCAGTGAAAAGTTAAGAATTCCTCTAGTTTTCTAATGGGATTTACATCCCAACCTATCCAAATAAGTGAGAAAGTCATTATTCTCCCACAAAGTAGCAAACAGTTAAGAATCACAGCTCTAGATAGTCTACTGGTTAAAGTAATGAAATCCTTGCATTTTTTTTTCTTATAAAGAACATTTTATAAAAAGAATTTTTGGTTACAGAGTAATCTAAAAAATGACTGCTTTATTTGAAAAATTTCAAGATCGCATTCTTTCCAACCCAACAAAATGCACACCAATTTTGGTGTCAGCGATTGTGAAATTGTGGCCTGGCTATTCGGGTGGTGTTGCCAAGTCATATTATATTCAACACACGATAGCAGACTTACCATACTGTAATGGAGGGTATTATTAGTTGTTAAAATTCACCTCGGAGTTGTTAAGCAAGATAACAACAGCCAGTGGAATTCACAGTTTTAATTGTCATCTCATTTCACAGCATAGTGGGTAGCACAGTTCGATTAATCACTGCCCTTTCTTACAATGGGTGAAGGCCTGATTTCAAATTTCGTTAATGATACAAATGCCTTTCAATGGCTTTTTGCCACAGTTGCAAAGTTAACAAACTGACTAAATGCAGAATATTACTGAATATGTGAGGCTGCATAGTCTTATTAGTGTTAGCGACACTAAACTGCAAATTTACTGTCAGTTCTTAATTGGTAACATTGCAGTGGGTGAAGTGTACAAATTATTAAAAATACAGTATATACAAATAATCACAAAATATACACATTATTTTCAGGCAATACAAAATATATTGGTAATTCTGCACTTTAGTGTCATGAGTCATGGTCAGCTCACAAGTCACCGCCAACTCCAACCACATGTCATGAATCGTATTCTATCGGGCAGTTTACTTGTTGAGACTGCACGACACTCACTGTATCTTCTGGTTCGCAAAGAAGTCAGATACTATTGCACACTGCAGTGTTATCAATTAACGTAAAAGACACACAGGGCCACAGGGACCCTCTGTGCCGCCATTTGTCGAAATCAAATTTGCCACCCAAAAATATTTGGATTAAAAATTAAGGCGTAATAATTATTCATTTATTGAAAAAGAAAACAATCTCACATATGATACACGGGTGTGCAAAACTTCGTTATTAGAGTTCGATATTAGCATTAGCATAGGCATATGTTCCAAGAAAGCAAGCTTATTCAGCATCAGCCAAAAAGGAGAAAAAAAAAAAAAAAACATACCACTCCCAAGCCAGCAGTTATCCAACCCACCTAACACTGCCTGAATAGCATCAGCAATATTTTCTTGTACTCTTTCTATGTATGGGTCAGAGTGATTGCATTATCTCATATAATGCTAAAATAATGGACTAATACAAAGATGTTTATTTATTTAAATTAATGGAAATCCAAGGTGTCTTATGTCAAATTTCACTTAGGATTGATGCCATATTCCTGAAGCTAACCCATTCATTACCAGGTTTGGCAATTTTAAATTTACTTTGCCTTATCACTTTTTGATCTCCTTACACATTTCACAAATTATTTCTCATGAATATAAACCAATAAATCTGATTTTAGATTAAATGCTTAAAAATAAATGCCTTGTCACATACTCCATTTAACATATGAGAGTTAATGTTTTTTAAGATTAGTAACATGTTTGCCACATATCTCAAAAGTGAATGGGGTATGACATAACAGATGCCATTACTGCTGGGTGTGAACTAACAGATTCTGTTTCATATGACCTATTTGTAAAAATGCATTCCTACAAACTTTTCAAGTGGTTTTTTCCAGATGTGAACTAGCCGATGTCATTTTACTAGATTACTTGCACGTGAAAATGTTTTACCGCATGTTTCACAAGAGAATGGTCTTTTCCTGTCCATGAACTAAGATGTTTTCAAATCACCTGTGAAAATGCCTTTCCACATATTTCAAGAGAACTTTTTTTTTTCCTGAATGTGAAGTAGAAAATGTCTTTTAAGACTACTTGAACATGAAAAAGCTTTACCACATTTTTCACAAGAGAATGGTTTTTCTTGAGTGTGAACTAGCAGATGTCCTTTCAAATTACCTGAACGTGAAAATGCCTTGCCACATATCTCACAAGAGAATGGTTTTTCTTGAGTGTGAATTAACAGATGTCGTTTCAAATAATCTATCAATAAAAACTGCTTACAGCATATTTCACAAGAGAATGGTTTTTCCTGTGCGTGCACTAACAGATGCTTTTTCAAATGACTTAACTGTGAAAATGACTTCTCACACACTTCACAAGTGAAGTGTTTTTCCTGAGTGTGAACTAACAAGTGTTGTTTCAAATGACCTGACTGTGAAAATGCCTTGCCACATATCTCACAAGAGAATGGCTTTTCTTGAGTGTGAACTAACAGATGTTGTTTCAAATTACCTAACTGTGAAAATGCCTTGCCACATAGGTCACAAGAGAATGGTTTTTCTTGTGTGTGAACTAACAGATGTCCTTTCAAATGACCTGACTGTGAAAATGCCTTGCCACATATCTCACAAGAGAATGGTTTTTCTTGAGTGTGAACTAGAAAATGTCTTTTAAGACTACTTGAACATGAAAAAGCTTTACCGCATTTTTCACAAGAGAATGGTTTTTCTTGAGTGTGAACTAGCAGATGTCGTTTCAAATAATCTATCAATAAAAACTGCTTACCGCATATTTCACAAGAGAATGGTTTTTCCTGTGCATGCACTAACAGATGCTTTTTCAAATGACTTAACTGTGAAAATGACTTCTCACACACTTCACAAGTGAAGTGTTTTTCCTGAGTGTGAACTAACAAGTGTTGTTTCAAATGACATGACAGTGAAAATGCCTTACCACATATTTCACAAGAGAATGGTTTTTCCTCGGCATGAACTGAGATATGTTCTTTCAACCTACCTGACCGTGAAAAGGCCTTTCCACATACTTCACAAGTGAAGGGTTTTTTCTGATTGTGAACAAACAGATGCTGTTTCAAATTACACGATCGTGAAAACGGCTTACCACATATTTCACAAGAGAATGGTTTTTCTTGAGTGTGAACTAGAAAATGTCTTTTAAGAGTACTTGAACATGAAAAAGCTTTACCGCATGTTTCACAAGAGAATGGTTTTTCCTGAGAGTGAACTAACAAATGTTTTTTCAAACCATCTGACCGTGAGAATCCCTTACCACATATTTCACAGGAGAACGGTATTTCCTGTGTATGAACTAACAGATGCTCTTTCATTATATCTCACTGAGAGAATTCTTTACCACATTTTGCACAAAAGAATGGTATTTCCTGTGTGTGAACTAACATATGCTTTTTCAGTATGCCTGACTGTGAAACTGCGTTACCATATATTTCTTCAGAAAATATGTTTTCCTTTATGTGAACTAAGAGATGTCCTTTCTCACAAGAGAATGGTTTTTCTTGAGTGTGAATTAACAGATGTCATTTCAAATAATCTATCAATAAAAACTGCTTACCACAGATTTCACAAGAGAATGGTTTTTCCTGAGTGTGAAAATGCCTTGCCACAGATTTAACAAGCGAAGGATTTCTTGTGATTGTGAAATATTAAGTGCCGTTTCAAATAAAACATGTTGGAAATTGACTTGCAACATACTTCAAAAGGAAAACATCTTTCTTGACTATGAATTGATGTCTTTGTAGGTACTTTGATCTTGAAAACAGTTTGCGACATATTTCACAAATGAACAGTTTCTCCTATCCTGTTTGTGAACATAAATATGTTGTTTTAAGGCACCTGATCGTGTAAATTCCTTATCATAAAATCCACAAGAAAAGGATTTCTTCAGAGTATGAAGTGACAAGTTTACTTCTGGCGGACTTGGATGTATCTCAACTTGAATCCTACTTTTGAAAAGCAACTGGATACTGTAAAATTTCTCTTTTTATACAATTAACTTTAGAGGAATGAATTCTGATTTTGTTTTTCATTACCTTTTAATGTAACGAAGCTTTGCTTGCTTTTAAATTGAGATATTGATATTCCTGTGCTTTTGTTATTTTATGTTCTTTTAAACATTTTTCTCATCTCTTGCAATTGATGACATCCTTTGGCTATGGAGCTGTGATTAAATTCGTAGTCACTGGTGACATAACTTTACCTACACTCACTTCTATCTTAACTGCATATTTAATTTAATCTCCTTGTTGAATCTGAAAAAAAAAAAAAAAAAAAGTTAAGAGAATATAAAACAATCTACACAATTCATATACAGGCAGGCCTCTATTAACGCGATTAATTCGGCCCGTGAGCACATCGCGCAAAACGGAAACGCATTAATCGAATATAATAACCAATAGGAAAAATTATAATTGCTCTTTGACCTTCTGGAATGTCCATAAAGAATTTTAAAAATACCTTTTAAATAACTTTTTAACTGTATATAATGTAAAAGATAATGAAAATAATTATGGAATTAAATGTTTATTGCATAAAACAATGGTTCTTAAACTGTGTGCCGCGGAATATTTGAAATTTTCGAGGGAAACACAGCAATACTCGACATCTGTTGGACACCGCACGAACTACTAGCTCGAGGTGCATAGTGTTAGGGTCAGGCGCCACCTGTGATTTCTCACATCTGCGCCATATGTATGCTGTGAAGAAATATAGTACTGTAAATGCCAGAAAAGTGTTGTCTGTTGTATATGACATATTGCATTAGGTTCTGTTGGGTGTCCTTGCATTTGGCCGCAGGGCCCCTGGTGGGACCTCACGTTGCCCGTACACATGGCTAGGAGGTAGCCAGGCTGACCTTTATTCTCTGGCTAGTCTCCGCCAGTGTCGCCTGAGTGTCCTGGAAGAAGACCGAGTTAAAAAAAAAAAAAAAAGAGGGAGAAAGAGAAGAGAAGAGAAGGCATGGGGAACAAGAGGAAGGGGGGGCTGAATGTGAGGAACAAGCTAAAGGGGACAGATAGAGAAGGCAGTCCACCTGAGTAAGGAGAAATAGGGGATGGGTAGAAGGATCAAGTCACAGGGGCAGGCGCCACTGAGCGAGTGCCAAAGGCCAAGCACTCTCTGGGAGTCAGCTTTTCAAGGAATGGCAATCATGATGATGCCAGCATAGTATTTTAATCTTCAGTCTTACTCTTTTATCATTTGGGAAAATGCTATCCGACCCCAGTTTGTGTTTGCACTTGAGGGTCGTTGTTCTGAGCAGCTCTAAGTTCAGCAAACTTTGCCCGTCTGATGGTAAAGACAGCTTGTGCATAACTCGTTAAGGCTTTGTATGTTGTTTCATTCTGAAGCAGGTATGTTTCATGGTTACGAGGGTTCTCCTGGATTTCAGTAAAAAATTTGACCCTACAATCATCGTAAGCAGGGCACTCATACATGAGATGCCCCCATGACTCCTCTTCGCCACAGTGGCAGAATGGATTGCTTTCAATTCCCATTGCTGTCAATTTCTGTTGAAAGGGCCCATGTCCTGTGATCAGGAATGTAACTTGCAGACCAGGTGAAAACCAAGAAGGTGACTTTGGGAAAGTCATGTCAATGGATGGGAGGAATCTTCTGGTAATTTCTCCTTTGGGCGTGGTTTCCCATGAATGCTGCCAAATTCCTTGAAGGTGTTTGAAGATACGTTTTCTTTCTTGTTTCGGGTCATTTGTAAGCTGCAGTTGAAGATTTAACAACTGTGTCAGAATTCCCTTCGTTAATCGATGGTAAAGTCCCCTTTTAATCACCTCAAGATAGAGTGGAAAGCATCCAGTAATAACCTGTAGGGCAGGGGTGCTGACAGTGCAACATGCCCTGCAGATAGACAACAGCATGAAACTTTGTATTGAGTCAAGTTTACGCTTGTTGTTTTCCAGGATGGCCTTTGTACACCAAACTGAGGCTCCATAACACACAATTGGGAGAAATGCCGCTTTATAGACGAGAGACAAAGCTTTATGCTTCAAACCCCTGTGAACTACCTAGCTCGAGGTAGTTCAGAGTTTCAGCATTTCTTATTAAGTTGTTTGGACCTAACTACTAAACGAAACTGTTAGGTATTTCTTTTGGTCTGGGTGCGCCTTGAAAAAATTACTGAGACATTAAAGGCACCATGAACCGAGAAACTTTGGGAACCTCTGACATAAAATACACAATGAAGAAATTACTGTTGTGGAAATATTTGAACAGTGTTGACTTTCTCTTTTTATCAATCAATTTCCGATAGCCGACAACAATCTTCTCTGGGCCCTGGCGAAATAAATATCGCAGAGAACATCACACCTTGTGTTTGAGGTTCTATGCGATACGAAAGATTTCATATAATTCTTTTACAGTTATCTCCTTCGCATTAACATTTTCATCTGGCTCATTTAAAAATGTGAATTTTTATATGCAAGTCTGCATTGACTTTATTAGCAGGAGACAAACACGTCTTCTTCCGATAGTTCACGGAACACACCGAGGAGGGCAGCAGGCAAGCGTTTGTTTATTGACCGTACGATTCGTGGTAAGCTTAATGCGCAATTCAAATATTTTTCAACTATCGCATAAAAAAAAAAAAAGATTACGATAATCGAAAATTTGCATCGTGTAAAGTGAAAAGTGGTATCATTTTTCAAATAGCGTTAACTGAATATTGCGTTAATCGAACTCGCGTTATGCGAGGCCTAGCTGTAATAAAAACATCTTTCCATCTTAGTTGCAATATCAAATGTGAAATCAAGGAGCCATACTACATTTATTAAAATATATGCTTGTTCATATTTACATATTCAAACTCTGATAGAGGTTGTAAAAAGAATAGTACATGACAGTAATGGCACATACGCAACATGAATAACACCTCCAAACAGAAAAATGGCCACCGGATGAAATATAGATTTCTTCCTGTAAATCCTTCCTTTGTGTGTGTGTGCGTGCGTGTAAATATATATATATATATACACACACACACTACTCTAACAAAGGTATATGCAATCCTCTCCTAACATACTGAATGGTGCAAATAAGACATAAGAAATGTAGGAATGTAGCAATACAACTGATATTAGAAACAAGCAAGCATAATAATCTGTGGCAAGGAGCTCAGAAAGAATTTAAAAGTGGCTTAATCATTGCATGCCATAACAGAAATCTCTTTATGCATGTTCACAGGTTTAACATATTCACTGCATCAACATGTATTATGTTCCCAAAGTGCTGTGCAAACACACATGTAGGTCATTGCAAATCAATCAAAATATAAGTGGCTTGAATTGCTTGATCCTCTTGGCACACTGATTAAATTCTGTACTATTAGCATCAACGATTTCTATTTGTTTCTAGCTTGGAACACATTTTTAATTTTTTTTTGGCTTGTGTTAAGGTTAGTTTATGTATGTCGAATAACCTTTCAAAAAAATTGAGTTTTCTTCGGATTTATTGTTCACACCATAAGTGTTCACTTTTAGTTATGAATTCCAGACATTTACTTTTTCAGTATTTACAAATTTTTGGAATGTTATCTTTCAAAATTCTGAAAATTATTTTATTTATTATTTATTTTTTTGTTAGTTGTTGACGCATCGGCTTCTATGGCCATAATGCACTCCCATTTTATTTGCATTTACTCTGATTCAAGCCCAAGGTGGGATTCGAACCCGCAACCTTTGGGTTGCCAGGCAGACACTTTACCCAACCCGGCTCGGAAATTACGGCACACTGAATGGGTGCTCTCAAATATATAGGTGACAGCAAATATGTTATAATTGCAGAGTCAATGATAACTGATATAGCGAAAATGTGGAAACAAACCTCAGACATAGTCAGGTAAGCCAAGAAAACTGATGAATAGTAATTATTGGTGCACAAAGGTAGTGTTAAGTTGAATGAAATAACATAACTGAAAATTGTTATTATCTAATTCCAGATGACCATAAGAGTATCTATCAATAAATATAGTGTATAGGTTGGTGCATAACACAGGGTTTTGTGACTAAACTGCAATTGATAATTATCACATCACACTAGCATGCTGGTATGAGTAGTCCGGTTTCCTTTCATAAGATGAAAGGAAAGTAGGCTTTTACTATCAGCCAAAAATGCCCTCTGTAACAGATTAACTTGCAAGATATATCACCATCTGCCACACGCTTGGATAGGTCTGAATTCAATTTTTGTTGACGACAGGAGGAATTTCTCAGGTCCTCTTCATTCAAGGCTGTAGTTAGCTGATCTCTAGTACAGGATGTATATTTTCACTAATGAGTTTTTCTGGGTTTTTCAGAATTCACTGAAAATCAGCAAATGAACACACACACCGTACTTCTAGACATGCAATTACAGTTAAGAGTGCATGATTGGTTTCTCTTAGTTGTTATATAAGTAACAACTTAGTTGCACATTCAGTTGCTAAAACCAATGTTTATTATTGGCCAAAAAATTTTTCTGTATAACTTGTATCCATTTTAATTATGCCCTCTCGACTGCCAGGATGTGTTTATCCAGCTGCTCCTTAACACTTTTTACTTTTTCCCTTTTTTTTTTATTTGTATCCCAAAACGAAAGACATTAGAATAGCACTTACTACCATTTTTGAGTTGAACATCAGAAGATGAAAGAAGATAATTGTTGGATTACACTCAAAATTTAGATTATAATTTTCAGGAAATACATGTGAAGGGAGCTTTTTCCAAAAAACAGAAGTTGAAGGAATAAATGAGAAAGAAGAAAAGTTGGCTCTGCGAGTTTTAAGCTGGACAGTAAGAGGCTGCTGACATGTTGTGGCAAGTGGTCAGACTGGCATGGAAGAGAGAGAGAGGCAGAATTATAGAAGCAAATTCAGAAGAACAATGCCTGTTGAAGTACCTATATAAAAGGCATGCAGCAGAAACAGTGTGTATGGGGAAAAAGTTTGGTTTGAAAGTAAATTTCTACCATCAGTGAGATGCTACTTGGATTTTAAAAAACTTGAAGAAAAGGCTTTGTTTTTACTCGATCACTGCCCACCTCATTCTTCCGTTGATGTACTGAAATCAAAAGTTGGCAAGATCAGTGTCATGTTTCTGCCAACGAACACAATGCACTAATTCAGACTATGTATCAGGGCATTATTTGATCCATCAACACTTACTATCAAGGTGAGCTACTTGCTAGTATTGTAAACTCGGGTGTCGAGTTTTTCTGACTTTTTCAGTCAATTTTAGTGTCTTTCACTGTTAATGTTTTCAGAAATTCTGAAATATTAACAATGAAAGATTTGCATACATATTGGATTAAGGTGTGATAAAGTAAGCTAAAATGGAATTGAAAACTGCTGGAAAAAATGTATTTGAGAAGACAAGATCATTAACAATCCCCTTGAGCTAGCAGCATTTTTAGAACAAGGAGCAAAGGCTACTTTATGTACTTGGTGACAGTCTTGGAGCAAATGACATGGATGCTTGGAATGAGATGGATGGGGAAGGTCCAGTTGCACATTACCCGAGTGAAGAAGAAATTGCAGCCTCTGAAAATAGTGGGGAAACAATCAACAAACAAGAGGCCAACGTGTTTCTCTCCTCCTGTAGGTAATTATCCAGCTGACTTTTGAATTTCCCCAAACTGTCAGCCTCTACCACCCAGGTATGTAAGTTATTCCAGTAATTTTTAACTCGCTGGTTAAAATAAAACTTCCTGCAACCAAGTGTAAACATCTCCAACATAACTTGAAATTATGGCCTCTATTCTAGAATCATTTTTTACCCATGAAAATTTTGCCCTCATTCATTTTACTTATTGCCTCTGACAGCTTTAAACATGTGATTCAAGTCTCCTCTAAAGTGACTAGTTTCCAAGTTCTGCAAGCCACATATTCGAAGTCCTTCCTCATATGGACGCCCTTTTGCCAATCTCACCAGGCTAGTTAGCATTAGCATTAATAGAGGCACATGATGCAAAAAAGCAAGCTTATGCAGCATCAGCCAAAAAAAAAAAAAAAAACTTCTCATTTTATCCCTACATTCGTTCCATATGCCGGCCCAGCACAGCCTTAAATTTATTTAGGCTATCAACTTACACAACAAAAGATAGAAGCCTGTTCTACCAATCAATTACCTGCTGGCTAAAGGCAAGTTTCTACACATCTGTTCTCCAACTGACTTTCCTCAATTTGAATCTATGCACCCTCAGGTTCTTAATGTGAGAAAGAGGAAGTTTCCCATCAGCAGTCAGGTTTCTCAACCCGTTCAAGGCCTTATACAACTTAATCAGATCACCTCACAAGTCCCTACTCTCTAGGCACTGCAATTCACAGAATTTATGCCTTTCTTGGTAAAAAAGGCATAAATATGTACAGAAAGAATGGACAGGACAGGAAGGAAGGAAGGAGGTTTTATGCTGTTAGTTAAGAAACTAACAGGTTTTATGTTATCACAGCGTTAGTTAAGAAACGCTTATTGTTAGGGAAACATGGAACATGGTATGTAAAAAGGACAGGTGGAACAGGACCAAGGTATTTGTGCCAGGGGCAAAGGTTGATGATGTTGTAGAGTGGATATCATCTTTTAAGGGCACAAAAGGTGATACTGTTGTACATGTTGGCACTTATGATATTAAGAGTAAGAGACCAGCGGAATTACTTAACAAGTACAGATCACAGTTGAAAAAAAGCAGTGAATTAGGGTTGAATTTGAAAATGTCTGCAGTTCTGCCCAGACACGATATAATAGGAGGGAGTATATGTTGAGAGCCTTGTCGATCAATTCGGCCCTGGAAAGACTGTGCAAGATTCGAGGGGTAAATTTTTTTCAGCCTGGTCTGTACTTGTTAACAGGTGAGACTGCTTTTACAGGGATGGGATACACTTAAATAGAAAGGGTGCAAGAATATTTGCTGATGCTAACGAGGCAGCAAAGGAAGTAAGCAAACACTTATCCTTAATAATGAGAGTTTCTTTGGACACAGGGGAGGTACCCATAGACTGGAGATGTGCAAATGTGACCCCAATTCACAAAGGAGGATAAAAGGCTGACACAAGTAATTATAGACCAGTGAGTTTAACTTCTGTTCCAGGAATATAAATGGAGGCATTGGTTAAAGAAGCACTGCAAGATCATCTAGACAAGACTTCAGTTATAGCTTGGACACAGCATGGTTTTGTTAAGGGAAAGTCAAGGGATGGTTGATGGGGACAAGACAAGAGTGTGGGAATGAATGGACACTGCTGATCGTGGACTAATGTCATTAATGGAGTCCCTCAGTGTTAAGTCTTAGGTCTATTGTTGTTTCTTGTATTTATAAATGATATTGATGATGGTATATCGAGCTTAGTGTCCAAGTTTGCAGATGATACAAAGGTTGGCAGGGTTATTAAGGACAATACGAACAGTATGCTGCTACAACAGGATCTGGAAAGGTTGAGCAGATGGGCTGAGAGGAGGCAAATGAAGTTTAACTTTGACAACTGTAAAGTACTACAAAAAGGAAACAGTAATCCCAGAGCAAGGTATGAACTCTGTGGTACGACACTGATAGTGGTAGAGAATGAAAAGGATCCGGGGGTTATTGCGTAGGCAGATATGAAGTTTTCTGAGCAGTGCAGATGGGCTGAAAGAGTAGCTCACGGTGTCTTGTCAATGATATAAAGTAATTTTTCTAGCAGGGATAAAGAGGTGATTATTCCTTTGTATACAGGTCTGGAGGCGTCATTTCAAGAAGGATGTAGAGCTGCTGGAACAAGTACAGAGAAGAGCAACAAGATTAGTGAATGGAACAAAGGGTTGGTCTAATGAAGAAAGGCTTACATTTTGCAAATTACAGTGTCTGGAGACTAGGCACTGGCGAGGTGATCTGACAGAGGTGTATACAGCCTTGAATGGTTTGAGAATGCTCAATGCCGATGGGATTCTTCCTCTTGCTCAGAATAATCACCTGAGAGGGCATAAATTCAAATTGATGAAAGACAGATGTAGGATAGATTTGTGGAAATTTGCCTTTAGCCAGCGGGAAATGGGTTTGTGGAACAAACTTCTATCCCTTGTGGTGGAAGTTGATAGCCTAAATAAATTTAAGGCTCATCTGGGCAGATATTTCGATTGAACGGAGGAGTGAAATGGAAGTGGGTTTTTTTTTTTTTTTTTTGGCTGATGCTGCATAAGCTTGCTTTCTTTCATCATATGCCTCTACTAATGCTAATCTAAGGAAGTGCATCCCATTGACGTTGGTGAGAGCCTCTACATGCAAATTCCATTTGCATGTAGAGACTCGTCATAATCTTCACAATTACCTGGTGAACAACTTTTCTGCACTGGAAAAAAAAAAAAAAAGAAAAAAAGCAGATAAGGAAATGCAAATTATATGCTTCCCTCCTGACACATGTATCTATTCGGTCAACCGTTGAATATTTTCAAACTGTCAGCCTCAACTATCCACAAGGGCAATTTATTCCAGCAGTCAATGACACACTGGCTAGAAAAATCTTCATACAATCTAAGCTAAATGTGATAGCTACTTTCACTCTGGCACACAACGTCACAGTAATGAACCACTCACTAATGAACAGGGCTTGGATACATTGCTCCAACAAAACTGCATAAGCAACAAAATACGTAGGGTCAAATAAGTCCTCAGCAAATGTGGCTACCCTGAACAGACCAATTACTGGGAACAATACACATCATGGTTTCACCTTGCCAGATATTTTTCATCTGACATCTGTTAACTTGGCACTTTAAGTTCTACAGGCATTGCTCAATTCCCATTTCAACCTACACTAACACTAGCCACATCCAGAATCATTTGCAGCTGCAACATCTGCACCGTTCAAACACCCAGAAAGAAATTGAAATCTCCTTATCTGAAGCAGAGCAGGATCATTTACCACATACCTTGCCAGGACTGTGCCACTAGCTACATCGGCAAAACTAACTGTAGCTTGGAGGCGGTTTTCAGGACCACCACTCTCCATTACTAGGGCCAACTTTGCTCATTCGGTTCTAGCTGCACACTGTTGGGAGGAAGTACATGAAATCATACCAAACGATGCTGAAATCATAGGCTGTTTGCAACATTTCTAGGTCTGCCGTTGATTAGAATCGGCGTCACCAGAACTACAATCAACAGGAATGGTAGCACCCGCATACATCCCATCTTTGAGCAAGTCATACTTCACGAGCTCGGCAGCAGTCTATAACAGTAGTCACCTACCTCAACCCCCTCTACACCATTCACCACTCCTCTCTGACCTTGTGTGCTTATGTACTTGAAGGTCAACCAGACAGATAAAAACCACCACTTTCCAATGCTCTGTTAATTGAAAAAGGCTACATTCAGTAGCCGAAATCTACTATTGCTGTGTTCTTTGTTCGTGTTAAATTTATTACGTTATCTCTTGAATGTCTGTCCTTAGGGTCAGTTCATATTTTATGTTTTATTGTGTGTACTCTCTCACTTAGTATTAAAGTTGTTTTCACTTGGTCGGTGAATGCAAAAAATTATATTATGTAATCTAAACCTCACCCCTGTAATTTGAATTGATGACCTCTAGTACCTGAATCCTTTATAATAGTGAGAATCCCATTTTCGTTTTACTAATTCCTATCAGAGCCTCATAAATGTCAATAAAGTCACCTCCAAGGCACCCCAGTTAAGATCTCTACCCAAAATAGTTGAAGTAATACCTCATACTGTTGTCCTTCGGTCGAGCTCACCAGTCTAGTTGGCTGGACTGGTGAGATAGACAAGGTTCCTTCAAAGCCAAGTTAACCAAACAGGAATTGATAATAACCCTCTATCTGTTTGTGGAAAAGAAGAAAATTGGGAGCACATGCTCCACAAGTGCCACCTTTACTATGCCACTAGAAGCCACATCCTCATCTCTCTCTCTCTCTCTCTCCCTCATGGTGAAGAGCACTACTTCCTTATTAATGAAAAAACACCTACAAACCACTCTCAGCCTTCAAGCAAGCTCATTTTTAGTTCAGGAGTACAATTCTACCACAGTAAACTGTGATAGAATTTAGCCAGTGGCAAGACAGGTAAACTAATTAAAGGAAACTCACTTGAATTCATCATTGAAAACAGGTCCCTCTCTATGTGGGCATTCTAGCCTTGCAACTCTTTTCTGTCTACCCGGAGAAACCCACTCTTCGTCCTTCACCTACCTACCTCAGATGAAGGAGGCCTTAATTCCTCATCTTCTATCTTCCTCCCAACTATGAATCTCACTCTCATGCTATATACACCCACTAATCCTCTTTTTTTTTTTTTTTTTTCACTTGGGCTCCATCCAGAAAGCCCAGGCTTTCTGGATGGAGACCAGCCAGAGTATAATGAGCAGCCTGGCTTACCTCCCAGTGGTGGTGGTGAGCAAAGCAGGGTCCCACTAGGGAGACCTGCAGCCGAGAAGCCAGACAACAGAACAAAACACAATACTTCATAAACCAGATGCTACACGTTACTGGCTTTTGCAGTAGTACTGCATTTGATCAAGTACATACATGTGGGAGTGGGAAGCCACCGGTGGCACCTAACCCCAAATATTTTGTCATTTCTTGTTATACATGAAACTTGTCTAAATCACTGTGTAGAAGTTGGCCTCAATTGCTACATTAACTGTGCTTCTGGCCTATATATCATCTGCAGATTTCGATGCCATACCATTAATTTTGCAATTTATTTTTTTTCATAATCAGAAACAAACCTTGAGGGAGTCAACTCTGAAGAATGACTATTTATAACATCCTTCTAGCTGATGAGTTTCAGCCATTCCTCAAACCCCCTGCTCTTGCCATTTTTATTTAATTACATTTGTTTTTTACCCACTGAGAAATATAATTTCTGTAATAGTGGTTACTGAATGAATGGAACCTGTCTATTGGTTAATTTTTAGCTTTATTACTGAATTGAAAACAACCAGTTAATTATAAGCTGCTAAATTTAATTAAAAAATATTGAATGAAAATAATGAGAGAAACTAGTAACAATAATAATATAAGTGTTTATCCTAATTGTGGAAACCCTAGGCCACTCATCCCATTGATTGACACACAAATACTCATGTGGCACCTCATAGAAATAATGTGAACTTCTATATCAGTGGTTTTCAACCGTCATGCCGCGGGAACCTTAGGGTGCCATAACAACTTTCCAGGGTTGCCAGGTACTTTGGGTTTAAGTTACTTACACTTATTATTTTTTTAATCGATATGCTTATTTCATTATAAAACGGTGTACAGTATCTTTTTAATTGTTTTATGAAGTGTAATATTTATAATTATATTATTGTAACAAATATCATATAACATATATATTTTTAATATTATATATATATATATATATTATATATATATATATATATATAGAGAGAGAGAGAGAGAGAGAGAGAGAGAGAGAAAATCAGATCTAACAGTCAGAAAATTGAGTACATTGAGAAGGGGTGCTGCAAAATAAAAAAAATTACTTAGGGGAGCCGTTATTAAAAAAAGGTTGAAAGACACTGATCTATATTTTTTTGTTAGAGAAACCAAAACTCTACAGAAAGGTTAGACATCTGATGTATATGTCTTATGAATCACATGTGAGAATGGGAGTTGCCTAGAAGAGAGACAGCTTCTTTGCTTACCTGACATCTGTTCAATTCTAAAAAAAATTTCATGTCTTGTAATTTGTAACCAGAAACTTGGCTTTTTTGTCCAGCAAACAGAAAATCGGCATCAGAACACGAAATTTATAGACAGTATACACAGAGCTTAGTTTCTGATTCTCCTAAAGCCCCGCTATCTTCTAAAGACTAACCTTCCACTGGTATTCTAGATTGCTTAACAACTCCCACATGATTTTTAACAAGTAATACAAAATCTGCCATCAGTCCCACCTTGACAGTAAGGTAAGTATGCTACTGTGTGTTGAATATGGAAATGAGAACAGAAAATGTACTATAACCAGTTAAAAAATATTGGTGGGCAAAGGTATTACAAGAGGATTTGATTTACATTTACAAAATTTTAAAAAATAACAGAATCATATAAAAATGTAGCATCTCTCAGATGACTTACTAAAAGTGAAAGGTTAAAAATTACTCCATTTCTGATTGGATTAAAATTTGGGCCTATCCCTATTAGGGAGAAAGCCATTATTCTACCAGAAAGGAACAACCAGTTAAGAATCACTGCTCTAGAAAATCTATTGGACGAAGTAAATTAATCCTTGCATTTTTTTTTTTTTTTTTCTTATAAAGAGCATTTTATAAAATGAATTTTTCATTACAAAGTAATCCAAAAAATGTGTACTGTTTAAATGTGTAAAGAATGCAAGTTTCAAGGTTGCATTCTCTCCAACCCAACTGAATTCACATCATTTTTGGGTCAGAGATTTTGAAAAGGTGGCCTGGAAATTCGGGTGGCGTTGGCAAGTCATAATATTAATCTTTGCCTGAGAGTGACTAACTCAGCCACATTGTGAAAAAGGCCCAAAAAATTTCTCCCGTCATCGAGAGGAACTTGAACTGAGGTCTTGTTTTACCTGGTGTGGGGACCCAACTGTAAGACCTACCATTTTGTCTTTGTTACTGAAAAAAGATTTGTATTTTTTGGGCCAGTGTGTGTAACATTGCATTAATGTTTTGATAAATTACTGTAAAAAAAAATGTTCTAGTTCAGTCAAAAGTTTCCCACAGTTATTAGAAAGTACAAGGTTGGAGATTTCTATTCCAAAGAACTAATTGGAGCTTATCTAATAGTGTTCAGGTGGATTGAGTCTGGCGACTGGGGAACCAGCACAATAGGATGAATTGACTGATATTTTTGATAGCAGTCTGCACAATTCGCATGTTACTCCCACTAGGCACATTGCCATGAAGCGAAGTGCCAGGTTGGAGATAACTTCCAGATAACCATTAGCCCCGAAAATTTCTCCACTAGTATTAAGGGACCCAACAATGGCCATGAAAACACTCCCTAAACCATTACACTATGGCTGACAGCCCTCACTGTTGACAATTGGCAAGACTGATCCAGGGACTCATCAAGTTTTTGCCACAGATATATTTCCCATCAGCAAAAAATTCCAGGAACCAGAATTCTTCTGAGCAAGCAAAGAACAAAGCGTGATCGAACCTTCTTGTTTTTTGCCGCCAAGAATAGAACCCCATTCAGTCATCAGTTGCGATATCCCATCGATGAACTGGTACGAATTGTTCATTCTGAAATGTCTTTGATTATCACCATTCTATTGAATTGTGGTTTTGCTGAGCGCAAACTTTCTTCAACCCTGTGCAAGTCTTTTCCACATTTGTTTTTCTCTTGCATTACCAAGGTTTTTGACAGCAAGTTCCATATTCTCGCGATGCTATTCATTCATACATAAAAAGCCCAAGCACAGTTAAATGTATTGAGGTATACTGTATATGAGGCATCTGGTGGCAACTACTATACCACATTCAATTAAATCTTACATCTTGCCCTTTTTGTGCTGACTTCAGCACACCCAGTATCCCCATGTATCCGTCCATGTGCTTTATAATATATAGTAGGAATTTGTGATGCAATTATTGAATGCATGCACCATATCATGAAAAAGATAAATGTACCTAATAAAATGGACACTCAAATGTAAAATTTTATTTTCTACTATAGTCTTGTACTTATTAAGTAATTAAGAAATATTGAGAATCCTATTCTTTAGTCACACTTACACTTCTGTGGTTTAGATACTCCTTCACAGGCAGCCTTAACTGTTTCTATGCTGCTCTCCAACAGAAGCCTGATTGTTTTGTCTTCTATCCGATCCTCATAGTTCTTCAAACAGATCGCATCCTTTTTCAGGCCTCCTCTGTAAAAGTAAAATGTCACATTTAGTTAAAATATACACAAAAATTATATTTAAGCTTAGAGAGAGGTTTTGCTGAGCGAAACCAAGTAACTGCCATGGAAAATGGAGCCTGTCCATTTCTCAGCAGATCGAGTACAAGCAATTTTTTCACAAACATTCAAAATATTTGGTTGAAGATTATAGCTGGCATCACAAGAACTTGACTTGTCAGGGTAGCACAGTTGGCAGGATCACCATCAATCCCACACCGGATGGAAAATACACAAGTTCTGTCTATGACAGGACTCCAACACAGGTGAATTTATTGTTTTGCTAGAAGAAAAACCATGCTTAACCTCTCTTGGGACTGACTAATTCAACCATGTTGTGAAATATTCTCATAAATATTTTTCACATCATTAATGGGAATTGAACATCAATCATCAACAATTGATGGTTCGACTGTTGATGAGCTTGCTCTGATAGCTAATTTCCTGAATGAGTATTTTGCATCCATATTCACATGTGAAGAGTTATTAAGGGAGAAGAATGCCAGATGATTATCAAACTCTAACAGGCTGCTTAATGATTTTCTAATGGCTGAGAGGAAAGTGGAGAAGAAATTGTTCAAGTTAAACATAAGAAAGGCACATGGGGTGGATGGGTTCTATCCAGTTATATTAAAGGAGGCGGCAAAGGAAGTAAGCAAACCCATAGCCATAGCTATGACAGCATCCTTGGATACAAGGGAAAGGATTGGAGTTGTGCAGATGTATCGCCAATTCACAAAGGTGGATCTAAGGGTGACACGAGCAATTACAGACCAATTAGTTTAACTTCTGTTCTGGGAAAAATAATGAAGTCACTGGTTAATGAAGCACTGCAGGATCATCTAGACAAGACAGCAGTAATAATTCAGACACACCATGGGTTTGTTCAAAGGAAATCTTATCTGACCAATTTGATTGGGTACTGGGATGTGGTCACAAAGGAACTGGATGCAAAAAATAATTTTGAAGTCATATACTTGAATTTCTAGGAAGCTTTTGACCCTGTTGCACATGGAATACTACTGTACAAATTGGAGCAGTGTGGCATTAAGGGCAAGTTGCTGCTGTGTATAAAGGGATGGTTGAGAGGGAGAATACAGAGAGTGGTAATCAATGGAAGCTTCTCTTCATGGATTAATCTTATTAGTGGAGTCCCACAGGGTTCGGTGTTGGGCCCACTCTTGTTTTGTATATTTATCAATGATATTGATGAATATACAAACTGTCGAAGTTTGCAGATGACACAAAGGTTGGCAGGATGGTTAATGACAGTAATGGCAGTGCACTACTGCATCAGGTTATACAACATTTGGGCAGATGGGCTGAGAAATGGTAACTGAAGTTTATCTTTGACAAATGCAAAGTACTGCATATGGGTAGAAGTAATCCCAGAGAATTTACCAACTGTGTAGCACTACACTTTGGGTGACAGAAAATAAAAAAAGATCTGGGAATAACTGTGTAGTCAGATATGAAGTTTTCAGAGAAACCCAGACAAAGCAGGTCATGGGGTACTGTCAATGATATACAGGAATTTTGCTAGTAGGGAAAAGGAGGTGGTTGTACTTTTGTATAAAGCAATGGTGAGGCCACACATTGAGTACTGCTTACAGGTCTGGAACCCTCATTTTAGGAAGGATGTAGAGTTGCTAGAACAAGTACAAAGAAGAGCAAGAAGACTGGTGAGGCAAACAAAGGGGTGGGCTTACAAAAAAAGGCTTAAGTTCTGCAAAGTGTAGTTTTTTTTTTTTTTTTTTGTTAGTTGTTGGCACATCAGGTTCTGTGGCCATAATGCACCTCACAAGGTTTTTCAGTACTTTGATCCAAGCCCGAGGCGGGATTCGAACCTACGACCCTTGGGTTGCCAGGCAGGTACTTTACACACCTGGCTAGCCCGGCTGGCACAAAGTTTAGTGCCTGGAGACAATGCACCTACAAGGCAATCTGAATTGGGGTGTATAAAGCCTTGAATGGATTCAGTGGGCTGAATGCTGATGGGATTCTTCTGCTTGCTCAGATTATGAACCGGAGGGAGCATACATTTAAATTGAGGAAAGAGAGCTGTAGAATAGATGCGCTGAAATTTGTCTTTAGCCAGTAGGTTTGGTTAATTGTTGGAATCAACTTATGCCTGTTGCTATGGAAGTTAATAGCTTAAATAAATTCATGGAAGAACAGGAGAAACTTTCAGAGGGAATGGTTGTGTGAAATTGTTTTTTTTTTGCTGATGCTACATAAGCTAATACAACTCTTGCATCACATGCCTCTATTCTACTACTATTACTATTTTCCAGGATGGCAATACTACCAACGAGGGCTGAGATAGAGTGAATGCCGTTCTGGAAGTGGATAGGCATATTCCTGCCGGCTCTACTCACTTGTAAAATGACATTCACTACAATGCAGAATCATGAGTAGTAGCCTATCAGCTCAAAACAGTGAGTTGAGCTACATCTGGACATTATATCGCAGAGAACCATGGATAATTGTCTCTTACTTAAATTTAATGAGGAACTGTACTGGTTAATCATTCTCGCTAATTAGGTTTCTGGATTCAGTATGTTGCCACCGAATGTTTTAGGTTGAGAAGTGCAGATCAGATTTATGAGTATCTGACATTCACCTATTCAGCAAATAAATAACAAATGGATCTCTTCAAACTTACCTATTGCAGTATTTGTCCAACTGCTCATCGCTCGAAATATTGTCAAAATCTTCAAAGCACTGACCATGTATTTGCGCTCGGATTCCTTTAATTTCGCATTTAACTTCCCGTACAAAAAAAATAATAAATAAATAATAATAAAAGACAAATATTTGTAAAGAAACCACTGAAGAACAAAACTAACAAGTTACACACATCAAGCAATAAAGAACAGTTTTCGTTTATACCCTCAAAACAGGTTGGCAAACTCGTAATAATGAACTGACAAGAAACGATATTAAAAAAAAATCACCATATTATTTTTTTTTCACACAGATTTTCTCGTGATATATATATATATATATATATATATATATATATATATATATATATATATATATATATATATATATATATATATTAAATAAGTAAACCTTATCTGAAAATCACTATTGTAAAAAATTTACAATATTGCTGTACTCATCGTGTCAAGATAGCAAGGTTCCAATCTGCTCAAACAACACTGGAAACATCATTGTGCGATTCTCATATTTACAGTATCACCAATGTTGTAATTAGGAGAAGTTGCTTTCTACGATTGAGGTAGAGAACTTTATTACTCGTTTTACTGGCAACTAAGTTGTATTCCTGAAAAAAAAAGAAAAAAGGACGATTTCTAACAAGTTGCCCATATCACATTTATGGCAGAGTGTTTTAATCTGTCTACAATCTGAAAGACTGCGTTCACACCACAGAACAATAATATCTTACTACTGTGTGGTTCACACCAGCTAAAACTTTCGAAAAAGCAGCATTTATTACCGCTATATAAACTCATAAAACTTTTCGCACTTCCACAGCCTATCCCCAGATTAAAGGAATGTATATACACAATAGTATTTTGAGCTATTGAACATAAGAGTTTAACAATTGTAATTATATTGTTGTTGTAGTTGTTGGTTGTAGGATTTTTAGGAGAATCAGTGACTAAGCCGTACTGCTCCACGTATATTATCAATAAATTGCATGTGTTCTTGCTGGCAGAACTCATTACCAGATGGATACACTACTGTGCTGAAGGACACGCCTCCTCCAATAAAACGTCCAGATAATTTGTGGCATCCAAATGTTGATCCACTGGTATCAAGGGCCATAATTTCGCAACGAAAACATTCGCCACACAATTACAGAAACACCAAAATCGTATACACATCACAGGATGGCTCGAGTAGCCGTTCGATTCAACTGGACACTTTACGGACCATGCCTTGGGCTAACGAAGTGTTTAGGACCTCCAAAAACACCGGGACCAAAAATAATAATTGAACAGAATTCAACGTTTTTGTAAGCACAGAATTTAGGAGAAAGATTCTCTTCAGCTTTTTTGTAAAAAACAAATCACCGACGTCTTCCAAATTCGTACGGAAAGTAAGTTAGAGCTGTAATAAATGTATTGGAAATAACTTCAAAACCAAATTTATAGAAATACTTTCGAATTTCTTAAAAACAAAAAAAAATAAAAATAAATGGAAGTGCATTTTAATTTAGCATTAGCATTAGTAGAGGTATATGATGCAAGAAAGCAAGCTAATTCAGCATTATCCAAAAAAAAACATCACTACCATTTCACCCCTCCGTACGTTTGAAATACCTGTCCATCTGAGCCTTAAATTTGTTTGATGTAAGGGAGTGAGGCTTCGGGATGAAATTGTTAAGGGCCTGCAAATACCAAGCTAAAGGCATCTAGGGCCTACTAACACAAAAGACGATCCTGATGGTATGATGGACGTGTTCGTTTCCCATTTTGTGCTCCTACGATCAGAGTAATTACTTCCAAAAGTACAATATGCTGACTAGGCTAGCCGGGTGGGTAAAGTGCCTGCCTGCCAACCCAAAGGTCGTGGGTTTGAATCCCGCCTCGGGCTAGGATCAGAGTAGTGCAAAAACCTTGGGAGATGCATTGTGGCCACAGAAGCCGATACGCCGACAACCTTCAAATAGCTTGACATTTCCAAGCGCTTACATTCTCTACCCCTGACAGTGGTAGAGAATGAAAAGGAACCTGGGGTAATTCTGCAGGCAGATATGAAGTTCTCTTAGCGCTGCAGACGGGCTGCAAGAGTAGCTCATGGTGTCTTGTCAATGATATACAGGAATTTTTCAAGAAGGGATAAGGAGGTGGTTATTCCCTTGTATAAGGCAATGGTCAGGCCACACCTTGAGTACTGTATACAGGTCTGGAGGCCTCATTCAAGAAGGATGTCGAGCTACTGGAACGAGTACAGAGAAGGGCAACAAGATTAGTGAATGGAACAAAGGGTTGCTCTTACGAAGAAAGGCTTAAGTTTTGCAAATTACAGTGTCTGGAGACTAGACACCGGCGAGATTATCTGATAGAGGTGTATAAAGCCTTGAATGGTTTGAGCATGCTCAATGCCGATGGGATTCTTCCTCTCGCTCAGAATAATCACCTGAGAGGGCATAAATTCAAATTGAGGAAAGACAGATGTAGGATAGATTTGCGGAAATTTGCCTTTATCCAGCGGTTAGTTGATTGGTGGAACGGACTTCCATCCATTGTTGTGGAAGTTGATAGCCTAATTAATTTAAGGCTCAGCTGACAGGTATTTTGAAAGTACGGAGGGGTGAAATGGAAGTGGTTTTTTTTTTTTTTTTTTTTTTGGCTGATGCTCTATAACCTTGCTTTCTTGCATCATATGCCTCTGCTAATGCTAATGCTAAATAAAAGCACCAAATAGAAGTCTGTTCCAACAA
This sequence comes from Mastigoproctus giganteus, assembly GCF_048544385.1. Taxonomy (NCBI): domain Eukaryota; kingdom Metazoa; phylum Arthropoda; class Arachnida; order Uropygi; family Thelyphonidae; genus Mastigoproctus; species Mastigoproctus giganteus. The sequence continues at coordinate 109,347,215 of NC_143588.1, forward strand.
TCAAATATGTCCTGGCTGAAAACGAATTTCTGCACATCTATTCTGCATTCACCTTTCCTCAAATTAAGTTTATGATCCCTCATGTGTTGTCTGAGCAAGAAGAACGATTCCATCAAAATTGAGCTTACTCAATACATTCAAAGTCTTAAACACCGCAATCAGATCTCCTGGCAGGTGTCTAGTTTCTATATGCTGCAATTTACATAACTGAAGCCTCTGTTGGTAATAGCAGCCATCTGTTCTTCATCTGGTCGTCCGTTGTAACAGATCATTGTTTATGAGACAGAGTCACAAACATTAAATAGACTTCTTCAGTTAGTCAAAAAATTCAGTGAGTTCTTACAACCTATTAGAAACTTTTTAGGTGTATTCACATTACAATCAGTAATTTGTCTCACATACTATTTAAATCCAAAGGTAAAGGTAAAATTTTCTAGATAACATTTATAGCTATACAGCCAGCTTTAATTAACCGCTGTCTCCGTAATAACTAGTAAACTGTACTATCCTATTTATTTTATTTTTTTTTCCCCTTTAAATTATTTGTTACTCTTACCATTCAAGTGTCACTTTCTTAAATTTGAACAGATTATTAGCTGTAAACAACTTCGGAGACCGGCGGAATTACTTAACAAGTAATTCAAAAGAGGTATTAGAACCTATAGTACTTAGGACCATGCTTGGGTTGGAGGTTGAGAAGACAAAAAAAGATATTTAACATTAGGCTTGAACTTCTACAGACTGTAATTTTCAGGAAATTCCACAAAACGTCAGCAGAATAAATAAACAAGGAAGATGAAAAGTTGGTTCTGTGAGTTTGAAGTAGGACAGTAAATGGGTGTTGGCTGGTGGCAGCACGTGTTCGGACTGTTTTAAAAGAGAGTGGGAATTATAGAAACCTATTCAGAAGAACAGTGCCCATAGAAGTATCTATAGAAAAGGCATACAGCAGAAACTAAGTCTATGAGACAGAGAATGGAGAGACACTGTTAGAGATGAGCCATTAATTAACCTAGCTGCCCTCTTCTGAATAAAATCTACAAGCCTTAGAGAGGTTTTGGCGCCACCGCCCCAGATGTCGGAACAATATTCCATGGTAGAGCGGATTTGTGATTGTACAGTGTGAATAGCTGTTTGGAAGAAAAGTAACGCCAAGAGCGAAAGAGAAAACCAAGATTTTTAGATACAGAGGAAGAAATATTTGTAATGTGCTTGGGCCAAGAGACACTAGAAGTCAAGGTAATCCTCAAAAGAGATATATCATCTTGCTTAGAAATCGGAGTGTCACCAAAGAGCAGAAGAATCCTTTTTCGAGATATAACAAAAGACTGAGTTTTAGAAGGATTGAAATCAACTAAGTTGTCTTTGCCCCACTGGAGAATTAACCGGAGATCGGCATTTAAGGAAGTGGAGCTGGTATGCTAGACGTTGAAGCTGACTGAGCAGTGCAAGGTTTAAGATTTGGCAATTAATTGATTTCCCCATTACTTTAGAAAGAGTAAAAGTAATGCAATTGGATGATAACTAAATGGGAGGGATTTGTCACTCTTTTTAGGGAATTTCTGGATATGAGCAAATTTCCAAGAAGAAAAAGCACCCTTGGAATAAAAAAATGAAAAAAGGCGGCAAAGAACAGGAGTAAGTTCAGGAGCACAGATTTTGAAAACAAGTGGAGAAATACCATCAGGACCATGAGCTTTCTTAGCATCAAGATTCGTCAAAATCATTCTGACATCCTTTTCATGGAAGACCAAAGGAGGCATTGAATGGAGCGTGTTGAGAATGGTGGGAGGTGTTTTACAAAGTTCATTAATACCTGAGTTTAAAGTAAAATGGGATGCTAGCAGTTCAGATTTATCCTTGGCTGAAGTGACAATAGAACCATCTGGTTTTGACAGAGGTGGGAGCAGAGATGGGCAAAAGTTAGGCCAAAAGCTTTGGCAAGAGACCAGAATGCTCAGCCAACATTAGGGCAAGAAGCAGGTTTTTTTCTCTTACCTTGTTGAAAATATAGTTTAGACTAATCGATAACTGCTTTACAATTGTTGCGAGCATTCGTGTAGGCAGAAAATGAAACTGAAGAATTAGAAACAAGCCAATTACGATATGCAACGTTCTTCTCTTGAACAGCCTTAGCACATTTATTGGATAACCAAGGTTTAGATAAAGGGCAAGATTTTAAAGTGTAGTGTGGAATAAAGGATTCCATTCCTACAAGAAAAATTTCACTGACACAATCTGAGCAAATGTTGACATCAGAAGTTTTGAAACAGTAATCCTACAAAGGAGAAGAAAAGAAATCTCGCATGTTATGCCATTTTGCATTCTTCTATTATCAAACAACATGAGGTTGGGAATAGCCATGAGAATAAGGTTCCATTGGAAAAGAGATAATCTCCAATTTGTGATCTGAGGTGCCTAAAGGCCTTACTTCGACCGTGTACTTAGAAATGTTGTTTGTGGGGTACTTTGAAGGGCTGTTTGTGAGAAAAAGATCAAGCGTTTTGGCTGTGTGGTTAGGATTGTGCAGTGTTCCTGTAAGTTAATGAACAATCTGTACAAGGTCATTAGTAATTGCAAAAGCCTCAGCAACAGCTGGGTCGCTGTGACTAGAAAACGGAAGCCAGCTGGAGTTGTTGTGAACATTAAAATCACCAAGGAAAATTATCTCACTGTTACGAAATTTGGACTGGAGAAAGTCAAATTGCAAAGAAGAGAGGAAGTCAAAGAGTTCCCAGTGGATAGTGGAGTTGGGAGAATGATAGAGACAACATATGAATTTGACAGAATGAAGTAGAGAGATTTGAAGCCTGAGAAGATCGAAAAGAGGAGATTCCAAATTACCTAGTCTCTGACACGGTATATCGGAATGGACATATGCACTAGTACCACTTTTGAGGCGAAAGGAATCATAAAGCGAATAATCTGGGCAACTGAAATGAACAGTAGATGAATCAAGCAATAATTGAGATTTTGTCAGAAAAAGTACATGGGGTTTGGCAGACTGCAAGTGGACATCATTGAGATTGCAACCTAGACAACGTATATTTGTGAAATGAACTAAGTGTTTTGGAGGTTTATATCTTTTTGTAGATAAGCTTACCCTATTAGTTTCACAATTCATGATGAATTCAATAGTAGAAAAAGTTGGGGGGGTTCGTGCTGTATGAAGTAATAAAATTTTTGGATATGGCGTACACATGTTAAGAATATACCCAGATCCTTGATATAACGCGGCCTCGACAATGCCCCCCCCCCCAATACACACTATTCGGACTCCCTCCAGTCACTATCTGGCAGAGATAGTGACTTGTTGATTCGGAAGCCTCCTAGAGAGTAACCAACTGATTCGGTCCAATGTACTAACTAGAGGCCGGCCTACGAACACTGTTTTAGAGCAACCCTCAAAATGTAAGGAAAATTGGATCTCGCCATTATGTCCATCCTAACCTCAAAAGTCACCAGTCATACTGCATGACGAAATAGACATTGGTCCCACAACTTGTTTGTAAAACACCACTTGTAATTGTTTGTAAAATAATCGTTGGCTCTCACCCTCTGTATTATTTTCTTCACTGCTATCTGTTAGGCTAGCTGTTGTTCTGCCGATATGCTTCTAAATTTTAATATAACTTTTGATTATTTGGAACTAGGTGTATTTGCAGATGACAAACAGAAACAGATAGTTTTGCTAATTATTCATTGGATGTATTGAATGGTGCTAGCCCTTGTCAACATAGTATTCAATGTATCCTATCATCAATACATGCATCATCAGTAATTAGTCTCATTATTTTAGTTTTACTATATTATTATATTATTAATCATATTTATTTATTTATAGGGTATAACGGATAAAACCAACTCAGACTATCTTAACCTTTATCGCTTCTTTTGGTCTCATGGCTCATTATGAATACCTTTATTCTAAATCCTTATCTTACATCTGTTGTTTTGACCAAATGGCTCACATTGAAGGCTTTTAATGTACTTATTCAATTACTTTCGCCTAAGGGCTCACTATGTATATACTTTTATTGTACTATATTATACTTTATACACCCTTATTCAATATCGTTATCTTATATACTGATGTAATTATTTTACAGGCTGATGTAATGTTTAAGCAATAATTTGATGGCATTAATCTGATCTGGTACACTTTTCCTACCTTTCAATTCATGCATCTTACTTTTCATTATTATTTATTTCATAAATGATTAAATACATATATAATATATGAATTAACTGTCCATTATCTTTAACTTTTATTATATTTTACTTTTCCACAATTCTTTAATACAATTAGTTGTGCCATTTTTGTAGAAGTTGGGTGTCACTAGTGTTCCAGCTCTTGTGATAATGGGATTGTCACGTCCCTGTCTCTACTTGCAAAAGATCAATAGATCATCAAAAGGACACCATGGGCCTTCCTTGCAACCTATTTACAATGCTCAGAGAATTTCATGTCATTAACAACTCTACCATTAACCACTTTACCAATATTAACGTCATCTGCAAATTTAGACATCACGCCTTCTATCCTTTCATCAATGTCGTTTATGAAAGTTAAAAACAACAGTGGTCCTAATACTGATCCTTGGGGAACCCCACTTCTTACATCAACCCAATCTGAGGAATAGCCATTTATCACAACCCTCTGCCTCCTGCCCTGAAGCCATCCTGCTTTCCATCTAAGGATTTTCCCAGTAATTCCAACCTGTTCCAGCTTATAAAGCAACCGCTCATGCGGGACTGAGTCAAAAGCTTTGCTGAAATCTAAATAAACAATGTCGAAATTATTCCCTAAATCCAGCTCGTGAGTGAGCCTTTCAAAATAGCGAACCAGATTTGTTAAACATGATTTTCTCTTTACAAAACCATGCTGAGTATCCTTGAGAATGTCAATTCGATCCAAATGATCCTGAATTCCACCCTTGATCATTGCCTCCATGATTTTCCCTACCACTGAATTCAGAATGACAGGTCGATAATTTCCCACTTCACTCTTAGAGCCACCCTTATGTATGGGAAATACATTGGCACTTTTCCAATCCAAGGGAATCTCCCCAGAGTCTAGTGATGCTCGCATAATTAGCCTCAATGGTTCAATGCACTCGCTTGCCGCCTCTCTTAAGATTATAGGGTATATTCCATCAACTCCAGGAGCCTTACTGGTCTGTAGGCTCGAAAGTTTTTTCATTAAATAATCTTGCGAAATTTCAATATCATTAATTACATATTTTTTAACTTCGCTCCCACAATTTCCCATTGCCACAAAAGGCTTTTCATTTGTAAATATCGATGCAAAATAACTGTTGAGTTCATCTGCAACGGCAGCTGGTGTATTTAATACTATTCCGATTCCCTTACGTAAAGGCCTCATCTGGTTTGTCCTGCTTTTCTTGGCATTTATATATGTGAAGAATTCCTTATTCCCCACCCCCTCTTTTCTCTGTTTGCTTGTGATTTCTCATAAACTGCCTTTGCCTGTCGAACCTTTTCTGTGGCTCTATTACAGATCACCTCGTAGCTGTTATAGGCTTCTGTACTTTTTATTGCTGTGTAACATTTCCATGCCACGTTTTTCTGCTCAAGTAATGTGGCAACTTCACTATTCATCCAACTTGGAAACCTCCTCGTGGAAAAATTTTTTAATGGTATTTATGCATTCAAGGCATCTGTGATTAATGTTTTAAAAGCATACCGCAGTTCAAATGTATTCATTCTCTGCGCGATATATACACAGTTAATAGAGGCCATGTAGTCCCTTAAGGCATCGTAATTTCCTTTTCTGAAATTAAAACCCATTCCTTTGTCTTTTACTGCTGCTACCTCTCTCATCATCATCCTCCATAGAACTGCGTGATCACTTCCTTCTACTGGTTCCTCTACTGTCAGCCCTGTTGTCATCTGATTCATGTGTGATGATGAGGTCTAGGATATCCTTTTCTCTAGTACTTTCCCTGACATGTTGATACAAATAACAGTCCTCTAGTTGATTTAAAAATTTTGTTCCCCATGTCGAGTTTCCTTCCCATTTTCTTCAATCAATTAGAGGCAAATTGAAATCACCCATAATAAGATATTGACGCTTACTTGCCCATTCTATTTGCATGTAGAGACTTTCGTCATAATCTTCACAATCACCTGGTCTGTAGATTACTACTACTCGCATTATACCTTTGTTTACAACTATCTCACACGTACCGATTCTATACTAGCATGTGAAACGTCTTAATCGGGGAAAGCTATCGTCGCACTCAGGCTTCTTCTGATAAGAAGCATAACCCCACAACCCCTTCTATCTACCCTATCCTTCCTAAATACATTATACAAGCCGTAATGAAACTCATCATCCCCAATTTCCGGGTGGCACCACGTCTCTGTAAGCCTTAATATGTTGCGTTACTTGTTTTAATAAACAGTTCGAATTCGCTCATTTTATTGACGTAACTTCTAACATTACTATCTAAACAATTAAGACTTACTGTTCTTGTATATTTAACAACCCTAACACAACCCTTGAAGTTTTTTTAGGCTCTCTTCCCTGGCATTAGCTACCCGCTTACGTGAAACGTTTCTGCCCCAAAAACATCTAGATAATATGTCCAGTTAGGGTAACAGATAAGAACTCTTGAGGTATGTGCAAGAGTTACTTTGACCAATATTATCAGATAAACGCATGTTAGTATTACCCACATCCCCCATAACTAGCAGTTTCCCTGAACCTTTAAGGTATCCTCAAGCGTGGCAGATTATGGTCCATTTCCCTCAGCATGAATTGTTGAGGAGACTTCCATCTTGCAGTGGGTTGATAATGGCTGCACTTTACTTTTTTTTTACAATAATACTGGCAAAAACTTTTGCACCACTTTTGTTTAAGTGTATCCCGTCTCTACAAAAGAAATTCCTTCTACCTACAAGTGTGGGCCATGCTGATAGAAATTTTCCCCCTAAAGCTTTTCAGAGAAATTCAAGTCTTGAGTTAATCCACAAGGCTTTTTAACATATAATCCCTCTTATCGTGTCTGGGCAGAATTGCAGACACATAGACATTGCTGCCTTGCTCGCGGCATTTCCTCAGCATGGTCCTCTATTTTTCCAACAAATCGTCAGATCGTGTACGTTTAATATCATTAGACCCCACATGAATAATAATGTTCTCTTTACAACCCTTAAAATCTGACAATCTGTTGGTGACATCATTAATAGTTGCTCCCGACAGACATACCTTGGTTTTACTCCCCCTATCCTTATTACAAAATATATTCAACATTCCCTGACAACGGAGGTTCCTAATAAAACAATGTCCTTTTTAACCAGAGTAGTTTGCACTTGGTTAGCAGGAATTTGCTAGCAGGGAAAAGGAGGTAATTATCCGTTTGTATACGGCAATAGTCAGCCCACACCTTGAGTACTGCATACAGGTCTGGAGGCCTCACTTTAGGAAGGATGTAGATTTTCTTGAGCATGTACAGAAATCGGCAACAAGATTGGTGAGGGGAATGAAGGATCCTGTTACCAAGAAAGGTTTAAGTTCAGCAAATTGCAGTGGATGGACTCTAGGCACCTGCAAGGTGATCTGACTGAGGTGTATAAGGCCTTTAATGGCTTGAGCATGCTGAATTCTGATGGGATTCTTCCACTTGTTCAGATTACAAACCTAAGGGGGCATAAATTCAAATTGAGGAAAGACAGCTGTAGAATAGATGTGCGGAAATTTGCCTTTAGCCACCGGGTGGTTAATTCCTGGAACAGAACTTCCATCTGTCGTTGTAGAAGTTGATAACTTAAATAAATTCAAGGAGGAACTGGACAAACTTTTAGACGGAATGGTTGTGTGAATTTTTTTTTATTTATTATTTTTTTTGGCTGATGCTAAATAAGCTCATACGCTTGCTTTCTTCCTCACATGCCTGTATTGCTATTACCAAGAGTGCACTTTAGTTGTTAAAATCAATATTTATTAGCCAAAAAATTTTTCGCTCTTGTATCAATTTTAATTACGCACTTTCATCTGTCAGGAGGTATTTATCCACTGCTCCTTAACACTTTTTTCCTATTTTTTTTTCCAGAACCTCAAAATGAAAGATATTAGAATAGCACTAACAACCGTCTGAGAGTTGAAGGTTCAGAGAATGAAAGACACTTGTTGCTTTAGACTTGAAATTTAGATTGCAATTTTCAGGGTAAATAGATGAGAGGGGAAGTCGTTCCAAAAAACAGAAGTTGAAAGAATAATTGAGGAAGAAGAAAAGTTGGTTCTGTGAGATAAAGGATGCTGACGGGCTGTGGCATGTGATCAGATTGGTACAGAAGTTCTTCCTGTGGATGTATATAAAGAAAAGGAATGCAGCAGAAACGGAGCATGTATGGGATAGAGAGAGGAGAAAATTTATAAGAGATGTGTCGTCAATTAATCTAGCTGTCATCTTTTGAATGGAGTCTAGAAGTTTGAGAGGTCATGGGGGCCCAACCACACATGTGGGAACAAAATTCAAGGTAGGGCAGATTTGAGAGATGTATGGAATGAGTAGCTGTTTGGATGAAAAGTAACACCGAGAGCAAAATCAAAAACTCAATGCGTTAGAGGAATATGTGTGCTGGCATTTGCACATCAATATTTAAGATGTGCTTAGGCCTAGAGTGATTAGAACGGAAGTAATTGTAATTACTAATAAAGACGTGATCTTGTCTAGGAATCAGAATGTCTTTGACGATAAGCACAGGAGTAGAAGAATCCTTTTTGCAAGATATAAGACAGGACAGAGTTGAATAAGGAAGGATTATTTATATATATATATATATATATATATATCATCTGCAAATTTCAACACCATACCATCAATATTTTTTTCATAATCAGAAACAAGAGTAGACTTAGTATCAAACCTTGATGGAGCACAAGTTGAAGAACGACCATAACAACCTTCTGCTTCCCGAGATTGAGTCATCCCTGAAATCTACTGCAAGAAGTTCTTGCAATTTCTCTGTTAACCATTGAGAAACATTTTCTTTAGTAGCAGTTACTAAATCAATGGAACCAGTCTGTGGGTTAATTTTTAGCTTTGTTACTGAATTGAAAACAATCTAATTATAAGCTGCTAAACTTGATTAAAAAATATTGAATCATATTAATGAGAAACCAATAATAATAATAGTTTTTATCATAATTTTCAGAAATTTCAAGGTCATGCATCCCATGGATTGAAACAAATACTCGCGTGACACTTCATAGACAGTGTGAACATCTATATTTTTGTCAGCAGTTCATATTTAGTTAGAGAAACCAAAATTCTATAGAAAGGTTAGACATCTGTCATTTATGACTCACGAAAACTATGTGGCAATCGCATTTGCCTAGATGGCTGACAGGTTACCTGGCATATGTTCAATTGCAAACGGAAATTTAATGTTTGGTGGGCAAAGGTATTACTGGAGGATCAGATTTTTGTTTAGAAATTTTAAAAAATAACAGAAAGGTTTAAAAAGTTAGCATCAGTGAAAAGTTAAGAATTCCTCTAGTTTTCTAATGGGATTAAACCCCAAACGTATCCAAATAAGTGAGAAAGCCATTATTCTGCCAAAACGGAGCAAACAGTTAAGAATCACTGCTCTAGATAGTCTACAGGTTGAAGTAATGAAATCCTTGCATTTTTTTTCTGATAAAGAGCATTTTATAAAAAGAATTTTTCGTTACAGAGTAAACTAAAAACTGTCTGCTTTACTTTAAAAATTTCAAGATTCCATTCTTTCCAACCCAACAAATTGCACACCAATTTTGGCGTCAGCAATTATGAAAATGTGGCCTGGCTATTCGGGTGGTGTTTGCAAGTCATATTATATTCAACACACAGTAACAGACTTACCATACTGTAACGGTGGGACTGAAGGCTGGTTTATTATTAGTTGTGAAAATTCACTTCAGAGTTGTTAAGCAAGCTAACAACAGCCGTTGGATTTCACAGTTTTACTTGTCATCTCATTTCACAGCATAGTGGGTAGCACAGTTGTAATAATCACTGCCCTTCCTCACAATGGGTGAAGGCCTGATTTCAAATTTCGTTAATGATACAAATGCCTTTCAATGGCTTTTTTCCACAGCTGCAAATTTAGATGCAAAGTTAACAAACCGACTAAATGCACAAAATTGCTGAAACCAGTAGTATATAAGGTTGGGGTTCTAACCGAGTACGGCTCTATGAATTTTGGCGTCAATTTTCGTGCGTGCTGCCGCCTCGGTCGCTCGTTTTGCCGTTTAGGTTTTGAGCGTGTGCCGGTGAGGTGAGCCGAGGTTGAGGCTTAGCTGTCGCGCCGAGGCTTAGTTGCGGAAAAAAATATTTTAGTTCTTATTTCGCCTGCTAGATTGCGCCACTTATTTTCGGCATTATATATATAAATTTTATTTTTGCTTTACCTAGGTTCAAACCCATGTTGTTGCTACTGATGGTCCGGTGCTTATCCCCACAGCTACCCTTTCAGTTATAAAAATATGTGTAAATGTAGCTGTTATAGTTAAGAGTGGTGTGAGTGTGACGTAGGAAGTTGTATTTCGCCTTGTTCTGATTGGAGGGGGATATGAACCGATGTGCTGATTGGTCTGGGGGTATAAACCGAGTACGGCTCTGAGTCTGCCTGTGATTTCTGGTCGCTTGCTGCCGTGGGAAACTTCTGTTTTTGCCGCGTTGGTTTTTCAAGCTACCGTGCTCGCAATGGATCGTGGGTTCGCGCACGCGCACACACACACACACACACACAGACACACGGGGGCCACAACACTTAGCGCACGGAGATTACAACGACAACAGAAGACCCCGAAACAGTGTCGCCATCTGTTGAGTTATTCTGAAAGCTGAAATTAAAGATTTTATTTTATTTAAGGTGTTTAAATATACGTATATATATATATATTTTTTTTTTCCTGGACAGCTATGATTTTGCCGTTTAAATATATTTCAGTGGCTTTGTAAGATGTGGCGCCATCTGTGGAAGCAATCTGAAAGCTGAAAATCTCAAATTAAAGATTTTATTT